>NW_021964142.1:399149-419149 GCF_902167405.1 Gadus morhua | reverse complement strand
TGCAACGTGTTTTTTCCAGCTGATATAGCAGAACCGACTCCTGAGAGCAGACGTATCTGAAGCTGTCAGGGAGGAACCATGGCTACCATCTCTGAACCGGACCCTGGACTCTCTGAGGAACCTGAGGACACGTCTTTGGACCGGAGGGAGCGCAAGAGAAGATTTGGTAGGTGCCCATTAGAGAGGAGTTAAAATAGATAATCCATTAAAAAAACGTCTTTTCATCTGCATACATTTGAAATGTACTTTTAGAAAACGTTTTTAGCCAAAGGGACCGACCTGATGAACCAGCGACCCTACAGACAGATTTATTCTCCTAATTAACGACATGTGTGTGTTCGAGACAAAAAGCTCACATTAACCTTACTATACGTGTGATTACGCCCATGAGTTACGGACTACTGATAGGCATCTCAAGTAGTTGTGTGTTTTATGATATATGTCCGTTATATACGTGGAACAGAGTGCAGAGTAACTTTAGGGAGCAGAACACAAGTTTAGTTTTTTCATTACTTATTATTAATGGTAGTGCAACGTGACATTAGAGTGACTATGGTTTATGTAATCAACAATTTTGTCTTTTAATAATGGCTGCTCATTTAACTGAAGTGATATCAGGGGTACTTATGAATTTAACATAATTCTATAAAGTTTGTCATTCATATGAACATATCTTAAATTATCCCACAAAACATGTCCCCATATTTTCTGCGTGGGCCGATGTGAAAGACCCTGGTGACACGCAGGCCACATGTTGTCCCCCCTCCATTACTGTGTGTGTACGTATGTGATTCTGTGTGTATTACTGTATAACTATGTGCGCGTATATGACAATAATGAGGGAATAATAACATGTATGCTAGAGACCAGTACTTGCTCTGCTTAAGTGTGTTCTAAACACGAGAGCCACAGTACCAGTCATCACTTACTGAGGTGTTCTCAGTAGATGTCTTCAGGTGTTTCTTCAAGACGGGGAGGGATTCTGCAGACCGTAGGGAGTCTGGACTGTGAATGACAGCCACGCAGTATGAATATTTCAGTGTGTACATTACTCTGTGTGTCCGTGTGTGTGTGCTTGAGTGCGTTTGTGAGTCTGTGTGCAGTCGAAGAAAAACATTTCCTTACACTGATGGTATCAGAGTGCAAGCTGATAATTGGTCAGAATGAAAACAAGTGACGTTGTTTTTCCAGCTGGTAGAGCAAAGAAGAAGGCTAAGTCCAGACGCCGTGGAAGCCGTCAGAGAGTAACAATGGTCACCATCTCGGACCGGGAGGAGACCAAGAAGAGAAGATTTGGTAGGTGCCCCTTTTATAGAGAATTTAAAAGAAATAATCCAGTCCAAAACAATGATCCAAAAAAGTATGATTTCCTCCAAATACATTTAAGATTTATGTTTAGATTTTTTTTTTTGCCAAAGTGACCGTGTGTGTGTGTGTGTGTGTGTGTGTGTGTGTGTGTGTGTGTGTGTGTGTGTGTGTGTGTGTGTGTGTGTGTGTGTGTGTGTGTGTGTGTGTGTGTGTGTGTGTGTGTCCTACTCCTGAACAGCTCTATGGTTTCACATCACTGTCATTGTGAGCATCGGACTGCTGAGTATTCTCCTCATCTCCCTGCGCTTCAGTGAGTCTAAATCATATCCTCCTGAATAGAATTACAATACAGTAATCATATCATTGATTGTATTAATAGCAATGATAATGTTAAATATTGTTTTTGTTAGATTTAGTGATAATAATAGGGTTAGCACACATACACCGCACGCACACCCATAAACACAGCCTACACACACACAAACAATCCACACACACGTGCACGAACACACACGCACATGCACACACACTGCACACACGGGCGTGCTGATGCAGGCGTTTCAAGACAAGGGCAGCGCAGGACACCGCCTACACACACACCACACACACATGCACACACACACGCACACACATGCACGTGCATACACACACTGCACACACGCGGATGCAGATGTTTCAAGACAACCTTCTCACAGAGAGCCTCTGCGTGAGCGTCTGTAAACCTTGTACGGCCAAGAGTGCAAGAGACCAGGACCTCGATCGATTGCTAGTGTACCGACCGAATTGTATGAGGACCCTCCCGGTGACGACCCCTGGACTACAGACTCTGGATTACCCTTTTCCCCACCCTGGTGACAATTATTTACTATGTGAATAAATCACCCCTTAGAACTGCTCTCTGTGTTGTGTTTGTCATTTAACTTGGTGGTGTGGAAACCCCACACCGACTGGCCCGCTACAGTATTTATAATTTGAAATTCATCCCAGCCTTTGTACCACAGACGCTATATGGTCTATAGCAGGCATCTCCAAACGGCGGACCGCGGTCCGGGTCCGGACCAAGTGACGTTCCTATCCGGACCCATGACCAATTCAAAATAATAATTGAAGAAAGAAGATTTTTTTTTTATGATTACACTATACAAAGCATGATTACGTTAGTGAAATCATTTCTCACTGAAATACAAATTGAAAAGTAGAATAGTCTGTTGTACAGCATAAAAACAGCAAAAAGCAATGATCTTCACAGAGCGAAGATCATGCACTCACCGAACTCCCCCCCTCCCTCCGTCTGTCATTGCATGTGTGTTATAGCGTCACTCAAATAATAGCCAATCTAATTTTTTGTTTACCGGAAGAGCGATTTGGAATGAGAAAATGGCTTGCTCGAAAATAAGGAAATTTGACCCAGAAAACAGACATTTTAAAGATGAATGGACTGACCAATACATGTTCATTCTCCCGCAAGGCAGTACAAAACCTTTGTTGTGTCTTTTATGTATTGAAACCATGGCGCTGATAAAAAGCGGGAATATTAAGCGGCATTACGAATCCAAACACAGATCCTTCGAGGAAAGTATCCCCAGAAGTCAGAAGTAAGAGCGTCCATGTTATCATTACTACTGTCTTTGTTATTGTGTTTTTGTATGTTCTTGTTGTTGTTATTAATGTCATTGATAGCTTTATTTTTGTTAGTTTTTGTCATCATGTCTACCTTGCCCCCTGTTAGCCCCTGCCCCATCTCTCACCCCTGCTCCTACTGTCTTCCTTCCCAGCCCACACACTCACACTCAATTACTTCTCACACTCCCATTCACTCAAGTTCACCATTGCAATGCTCTCAGCTATTTTAAACAGAAACAGACCCTACAAGTAATAATATATAGGACAACATTAACAATAACAACATGTCTACTATATCACTACTAACATGGAACATCCGCGGTATTGGAACTCAGGCAAAGAGGGCCAAGGTGCTTGACCATTTAGATAAATTACATGCCGACATTTGCCTCCTTCAAGAAACTCATCTCTCAGAATCTGACCACAACAGAATCAAATCTGCTCAGTACAATCACGTATTTGCAGCAAATTACAATTCGAAACAGCGAGGAGTCTGCATATTAATTCACAAAAAAAATACATTTGTTCATAACGCTACCATTTCCGACCCTGAGGGGCGCTATATTATCATTAACATCACAATTGACAATAGCCCAATTACAATGGCAAACATTTATGGTCCAAACTCCGATGATCCAGCCTTTTTTCAATCCTTTTTTTCTGCCATATCAAACATGACTGATTGCCCGGTAATAATTGCAGGAGATTTCAACACCGTTCTTGATCCTTCAAAAGATCGTTCTAATAATTCAAAAAGCAAATTAACCCGGCAATCTACTTCAACCATAAAACAGTTTATGAGTGATTATGGCCTTGCCGACAGCTGGCGCTTACAACACCCAAACATCAGAGAATATTCATTCTTTTCACCAGTCCACCGCTCCTACTCTTGCCTTGATTTCTTCCTTACAAGCAACTCCCTGATACCGAATATTACTCAATCAACCATCCACCCGATAATCATCAGTGATCACGCCCCTGTAACAATTAAATGGACTATGTATCGTTCATGCAAACCAAAACCCAGATGGCGCATTAACACTTCCCTTTTGCAAGATCCTCAATTTGACAGCCTTATCAGGAGAGAGTGGGCATTCTTTCTAGAAATGAATGACTCCTCGGAGTCATCGCCGTCTCTCAAACAGTGCTTCGAGGTATTATCATATAATTTTCAGTCCACAAAAAAAAAATAGAAAAAGAAAAGGAAACTCATTTGGAACAACTAATCAAACACTTAGAAAACATCAATATGACGAATCCATCAGTCGAAATTCAGAAAAAGTTAGATAAACACAAATCAGAACTCAATGAAATTATTAACAAACGGATCCAATTCTTAATACATAGGCTAAGACAGGAAAACTTTGACCATGGCAACAAATCTGGCAAATACCTGGCAAACCAAATAAAAAGAAACATAGAAAAAACTACAATTACAGCGTTACAAGACTCAGCAGGGAATATTACCCACACACCAACGGAAATAAATCAGATTTTTTATAATTTCTACAATCGGCTTTACTCTACAGAAATAGACCCAGATATCAAAGAAATTAACCACTTTCTCGACAACATTGACTTACCAATAATTGACCATGATCAAAAAAACCAATTAGAAACCCCATTTTCCCAAGATGAATACCATGCTGCATTAAAATCAATGCCAAACAATAGATCCCCTGGCCCAGATGGTTTCCGGCTGAATTCTTTTGCCATTTTTCTGGTCAATTCTAGCTCCACTATTCTCCCGAATGGTCCACGAATCAATTCACAACTCTAGGTTTCCAGCTACTTCAAATACCGCATCAATCTCACTTCTACTCAAACCCAATAAAGACCCAACCCTTCCATCAAGCTACAGGCCAATTTCATTAATCAACGTAGATATCAAAATTATCGCTAAAGCCCTAGCAATCAGATTAGAAAAGGCAATTTCACCCATAATCCATCCAGATCAAACAGGTTTTGTAAAAGGCAGGCTATCTTCAAATAACACACGCAGACTATTTAATATCATGCACCACTCTAATAACTCGAAAATCAACACAGTCATTGTTACATTAGATGCAGAAAAGGCATTTGACAGAGTCAACTGGAAATTCCTGTTTTCCACACTAGAGCGGTTTGGCTTTGGGGACTCATTCATCAACTGGGTCAAACTATTATACAACTCACCATCAGCTACCATCACCACTAATGGACTAACCTCACAAAGCTTCACTCTACACAGGGGAACTAGACAGGGTTGCCCACTCTCTCCTCTATTGTTCACTATCTTCATCGAACCTCTAGCCGCAGCCATACGCCAAAACTCGCTCATCACAGGTATCCGGACCAAAAATATGCACCATAAAATCAGCCTCTATGCAGACGACATATTACTCTTCTTACAAAACCCCCTTATTTCATTACAAGAGACAATCCAAGTCATAAACTCATTTGCCAGCATCTCAGAATACTCAATCAACTGGAATAAATCATCTGTTCTTCCCGTTACAACCGCAAAGTTGGAATGCAGTAGCAAACACTCTACCTATCTCACTATGTACTGATCACATCACCTACTTGGGCATAAGAATTTCCCCTAGGCTGACAGACTTATTCACATTGAACTTCACCCCCCTTCTAAAATCAATTCAAGAAGACTTGCAACGCTGGACAAATCACCCACTATCCATCATGGGCAGAATATCCACAATCAAAATGACAATTCTACCCAAAGTAAATTACCTCCTCTCTATGACTCCAGTACAACCAACCACTTTCTGGTTTAAATCCCTAGACTCAGCGATTACAAAATTTTACTGGAAAAACAAGACACCCAGAATCAAACTATCCACTCTGCAAAAACCAAAAACCCTAGGAGGATTAGAAGCACCAAATTTCACCTTGTACTGCCTGGCCAATCATCTTCAATATGTGCACAAATGGATCCACCACAACCAATCAGACATCACCTGGTTAGACTTAGAACAGACAATTTGCAAAGACATCCAGATTTCTGACATGCCCTTTCTCACTCCAACAATCAAAAAACATCCCAGTTTCAAAGCCCCCACAATCAGCTCGGGTCTGTCAGCCTGGTGGAAATTCCACAACATTACTAACTCAAAACACTCACCCTCAAAACTCTCCCCAATTTGGAATAACCCTGATTTCACTTGTAATAAAATAACCCTAAACCTCCACTCCTGGAAAGATAAAGGCATTACGCATATACAACACTTGCTCACCGACGGAAAATTCTCCACATTCGCGGACTTGGTCCAGAAATTCGGCATCACCCACAAACACATTTTACAATATCTACAGATTAAATCCGCAATTAAAGCAACCGTGAATACCGCAAAAGCCAATTTAGATTTACCTACACCTGTCTCACAGCTTATTAATATACCATCGCCCAAAAAATTACTATCCAAAATCGACAAAATAATGATACAGACAGACACCACGACAAGTCTACCATCTGCCAAATGGGAATCAGATCTCTCTATCTCTACCGATGCCAATTTCTGGACTCAAAGCAATTTGGTACATGCAACAATAAACACACTTTGACTTTGACTTTTGTCTGTAAATGTATGTTTGCACTTTTGAAAAAAAAGAAAAAAAAAAAAAAAGAAGTAAGAGCGTGGAAAATATCCGAGCTGAGAGCTCAGTTTGAGAGGTCTACGCGTGTCTTCACACACTCATTTACAGGCCAGCAACGTGCAAATGAATGCTCACATGATGTGGGGTACTTATTGTTTACTGTTTACATCTAAGGCCCCGTTTACACGAGGACGCTTGGGGGTAAAAACGACAAATTATTTTATCGGAAGTGCCTTTCGTTTAGACAGTGACGGCGTTTTTGGGGCATGAAAAAGCATAAATCTGAAACCACCCTCCAGAGTGGAAAAGTTGAATACGCTCCGCCGTAGGGTTTCCGTCTACACTGCCAAGACGCAAAACACTGCTCAGATCTGCTCACGTCGCGTACGCGTTTACGTCACATACATATGCCAGTACAAGGAAATAAACAAGCAAATGTCAGATTATTTCCATGCGTCGGACCTTCAAGCTGCTCTGGCAGCTCTAACAAGCGTACAGGAGTCTTTTCACGATATGTACCGATAGAATTACTGAAGAGTAGGGCTGGCCCGAATACCATTTTTCAGGCTTCGAATACTCGTCGGTTTTTCCGAGCGAGTATTCGAATACTCGTTCCAGAAAAAAATAAAAATAAAATAAAATTATAATAATAATAATAATCCCTATACTCCCTAGAACCGATTTTGACAGTATCTACACATTTAGTTGAAGATTTAATAGCGTATGAACTTTAATTAGGAGGCCTAAGTAAGTTGAAGTTCCTTACTTTTTCCCTGTGGAAGCGAACAGCTGTTCAAATCAGCTGTCCTTTCTGCCATCTCAGCCCTTACGGGAGCTTTTCAATTCATCCTGGAACGTGCATCTTTTCGGGGAATTTGTACAATAAATCCACAACATATACCGAATTGTGATTGACTTATGTGTCCATATTATATCCATTATATTGACCAGATATCGAAACCGAAACTATCAAACATGCATTAATAAAGGACATAGAGACTATCATTCTTGGATCTAAGGGTGGGTTTATTTATTGCATAAAGACACCGAAAATAAGCAGAAGTTCCAGGCTGGATAAAAAAGCTTCTGTAAGGACAACACTCGCACCAATGGCAGCTTCCCGAAGCCGACAACGGCATGTTTTTACTACTTACGGATCAAAAGTTATTTAATAATTTATTAACCTACACACGTGTGGTGTCCTGTACAGTAGCTCAGGCTCTGATAGTTTTATTATTATCAAGCTATTAAATGTTTCTTCCAAGGCTGTGTCAACAAATAGTTCTATGCCACATCTGCATAATAGGCTACTTACATATTTGAGGTGATTCATCAAACTTGTCGTTCCTCCGTGAAATGCCAATTTGTTGTTGCAAATTTGGCACTGAGCATGTTTTCGATCATTGGTCAATTTAAAATGTTCCCAAACGGAAGATTTTTGGGGCATTTTGAACCAGCTCGTTCAATGCAAGTAATGTAAGTGCGCTCGGAGGTGAGGAGATGGATGCGCAAGTTGTGACACTTATTGATGTAATATCCTCCTAAATTAGCAATATACTACTACTACTACTACTACTACAATATTACTAACTTTTATATCCCAAATATTATATTATTCGCTGACATTATATTGCAGTTCTAGCTTCTTGCAACAAAAATTGTTTAGCAAAAAAAATAAAAATAACGAATATCCGAAGAGTGATTTTAAGCTTTGAATACAAATTTTCCGAACGAGTATTCGAACATTCGAATAATTCGGGCCAGCCCTACTGAACAGAGAAGGATCTTTTTGGTTTTTGCGGCAAGGATAAGAAAAGAAGGAAGATTCTACGCATGCGCTCAGACATGGCGGTGTTGTGTGATAGTGTATCAGAGCACCACCTAGCCGCCTGGCATGCATACCCAATCGAATTCCACACACTTTTGCGTCACCGTATGCACGCAGATTTCCTCCCGAAATCACTCGTCTAAACGCGGAATAAAAAGTGAATACGCAACACCACTTTTGTTCAGACCGTCATCGTGTAAACGTAGCCTTAGATTACACAGTTCAGGCTGTTGCAGCTAGCTCAGGGGAGAGACTGTATGACACTACGTGGTACAACCTGAGACATGCACAATAAAAAAGAATTGCCTTCTGCATTTTTGTTTTTTCTTTTCCCTTCATTGTACCGAACTCGTGCCGAACCATGAACCGAGGTATGAACCAAATCATGAATTCAGTGTACCGTTACACCCCTACCATATATATGTTGTGGCATCCCGCCCCGTAAACCTCGGCCCGGACCAGCCCGAGGGTTGGTCCGGGATGGCCGATACCACCGTCACCCACCAGTGGGCGACGGAGAGCACCAACCGAACCCCAATCAGCGGGATGGGAGACACCTGCCTGGACAGCCAGGGAAAGACTATAAAAGGCAAACGGGAGCAAGGAAGAAGGTAGCGCTCTGGTCCGCGAGAGACTAGAGGCCCACGGAGGCCCTAGATACCGCGTTTACTTTGCCTGTCACAGATGTACGCAATAAATGCCGTGATCGACTTAAACCCTTGCTGCCAAGCGTGATTTGTACATGGAACTCGGCTCACTCAAGGAGCGGGTTGCCACAATGTACAGACAATATATGTCAACAACAATGCTATGAATATATCAACAAAAACACTATGAATATATCAACAGTAATGTTATGAATACATCAACAACAAACATCTCTCCTTGGATCCAGGACTTACCAAAGACAAGCAGTTCAGCGGTGTGATTGGCCGTGCCAGCGCTGTTGCTCGCCATGCAGCAGACCGTGTTCACGCCGTACCTCCCACCTCTGACGAAGAGGAACCCCCTCTCCACCCAGGCCTCTGATTGGTCGTCTGTGCCGTCCCTCTCCAGGGGCCTGCCGTTGTGGAGCCACTCTACTGTGGGCTCCGGCGTGCCGCCGGCGTGGCAGGTGTAGCGGGCCGTTTGGCCCACGGGCAACACGTGGGTAGAGGAGTGGAACTCTGTGATGCTGGGGGCCTCCTCCTCCTCCTCCGTGGGCATCACTGAACCTGAAGAAACCAGGAGGAGAGGAGTGAACGTCTGCAACACGGATCTAGAGATGAGGCGTCAGACACTCCCTTCACTCTCTCCTAACACCTCTGCGATACATCCACTGTGAACAGAGCTCATGGTACCGTGGCCGCAAGCTGCTCAGGGCCACACCCCAACCCCCTCCTTGTGAGGGCAAGATTGCAGATTTTACATTGGCTACCTGACGTGAGAAATGTTTTTTTTTTGTTAGCAGAAGAATGTGTCATTGAGATTAAACATCAATTGAAGTGATCTGGTCAAGACAGGCAGCAGTGGCCTACAGTCCCACATAGCCTACACATAAAACCTAAGCAAAATGAAACAACTAAAACAGTCGGCAGGGGGGAGGGGGGATTTCAATATCACAAGACATTTCGGGAGGCTCAAGGAGGTGGATAATGTTTAAAGGAAAATAACGTTTTGCAAAAAAATGTCTATGATAGACATAAGGCTCAGGTGGGAGAGTGTGTCGACGGCGGGGCTGTTATCTCAATCTTGCCGTTGTCTTGAAAGATCTGCATCCGCGTGTGTGCAGTGTGTGTATGCACGTGCACGTGCATGTGGGCGTGTGTGCGTGTGTGTGTGGTGTGTGTGTATTAGGGCTGTAGCGATACACAAATTCACGATTCGGTTTGTATCACGATTTTTGACCCACGGTTCGATACATCCCACGAAAGTACCCATCCTGTCAATAATCGGTGGCCGCTTCATTCTGACCTATAAGCAGACAAACTGCCAGTCAAATCACACAAAACAATAGAGACAGGATCACACAGGCAATTTTTTTCGCGCTTGGCCCACTCTGGATAAATGTCTTTCATATCGCAGATGAGGACTTCGACGGCTGTGGAGAAATGCAATCCTCCGTAGCCACGGAGGATTGCAGTCGCATACTTACGGCATCGAAAGAAGCAAAATAGAAAGCAAAATACAATGTTATTCATGTTACATTGTCATTGTACAAAGTCTGACAGAATTTACACCTTTCTGTTTTTACACGCCGGTGTATGTGTGCTAACCCTATTATTATCACTAAATCTAACAAAAACAATATTTGTCATTATCTTTGCTATTATTACAATCATTAATATGATTATACTGTATTGCAATTATATTCAGGATGATATGATTTAGACTCACTGAGGCGCAGGGAGATCGTGAGGATAATCAGCAGTCCGAGGCTCACAATGAGAGTGATGGGCAAACATAGAGCTGTTCAGGAGTAGGACACACACACACACACACACACACACACACACACACACACACACACACACACACACACACACACACACACACACACACACACACACACACACACGGTCACTTTGGCAAAAAAAGTTTTCTTAACATAAATCTTAAATGTATATGGAGGAAAACATACTTTTTTGGATCATTGTTTTGGACTGGATTATTTCTTTTGAATTCTCTATAAAGGGGCACCTACCAAATCTTCTCTTCCTGGTCTCCTCCCGGTCCAAAGACGTGTCCTCAGGTTCCTCAGAGAGTCCAGGGTCCGGTTCAGAGATGGTGACCATTGTTACTTTCTGACAGCTTCCACGGCGTCTGAACTTAGCCTTTTTCTTTGCTCTATCACCTTGAAAAACAACATCACTTGTTTTCATTCTGAACCATTATCAGCTTGCAATCTGATACCGTCAGTGTAAGGAAATGTTTTTCTTCTACTCTTATCAGATGCCTTAATGTGACACACAGACTCACGGACGCACTCAAGCACACACACACGGACACAAAGAGTAATGTACACACACATATATTCATACTGCGTGGCTGTCATTCATAGTCCAGACTCCCTACGGTCTGCAGAATCCCTCCCCGTTTTGAAGAAACACTTGAAGACCTCTACTGAGAACACCTCAGTATGTTATGACTGGTACTGTGGCTCTCATGTTTAGAACACACTTAAGGAGAACACGTACTGGTCTTTAGCATACATGTTACTACTCCCTCGTTATTGACATATACGCACACATAGTTATACAGTAATGCACACAGAAATACATACGTACACATACAGTAATGGAGGGGGGACAACTTTCAAATCGGCCCACGCAGAAAATATGAGGACATGTATTGTGGGATAATTTGAGATATGTTCATATTTATGAAAAAACTTTATAGAATTATGTTAAATTCATAAGTACACCTGATATCACTTCAGTTAAATAAGCAGTTGTTATTAAAACACAAAATTCTTGAATAAATAAACCATTGCCACTCTAATGTAATGTTGCACTACCATTAATAATAAGTCATGAAAAAACTGAACTTGTGTTCTGCTCCCTGAAGTTACTCTGCACTCTGTTCCACGTTTATAACGAACATATATCATGAAACGAACAACTACTTGCCTATCAATGCCTATCAATAGTCCGTAACTCATGGGCGTAATCACACGTCAAGTAAGGTAAATGTGAGCTTTTTGTCTCAAACACACACATGTCGTTATTTCGAAGAATAAATCTGTCTATACGGTCTCTGGTTAAATGTATTCACATGAAAAAACTTTTTGTCTTGTGGATTATTTATTTTAACTCCTCTCAAAAGGGCACCTACCAAATCTTCTCTTGCGCTCCCTCCGGTCTAAAAACGTGTCCTCAGGTTCCTCAGAGAGTCCAGGGTCCGGTTCAGTGATGGCAACCGTGGTTCCTCCCTGACAGCTTCCAATACGTCTGCTCTCAGGAGTCGGCTCTGCTATATCAGCTGAAAAAACCACGTCACATGTTTTAATTCTGACCAATCGTCAGCCTGCAATCTGATAACATCAGTGTCATGAAGTGACAGTGTTTTTCTTCCACTTTATCAGATGTCTTCATTTGACACACAGACTCACGGACGCATGCAAACACACACACACACACACAATTATTTTCTATTGAATATAAAGATACAACATACATAGGTATAATATAGCAGATAGTGTATTGCACATGTCTATGAGTTCACTACAGATATGTATTCTCACCACATTATGGGATCGGCAGAATTTGTGTGTGTGTGTGTGTGTGTGTGTGTGTGTGTGTGTGTGTGTGTGTGTGTGTGTGTGTGTGTGTGTGTGTGTGTGTGTGTGTGTGTGTGTGTGTGTGTGTGTGTGTGTGGGAGAGACATATTGTGTGTGTGAGTGACTGAGTGAGTGAGAGAGAGAGAGAGAGAGAGAGAGAGAGAGAGAGAGAGAGAGAGAGAGAGAGAGAGAGAGAAAGAGAGAGAGAGAGAGAGAGAGAGAAAGAGTGGAAAGAGTATATTGGCATGCTATTTGTCACCTAACAGAGACTACACAGTGGCAGAATACCTGACCACTGTGACCGATCCAAAACTGAGGAAATCCTTGACCAGATATAGAATCAGCGAACACAGCCTGGCCATCGAGAAGGGACGCCACAGACAGACCTGGCTCCCAAAAGATCACAGACTCTGCTCCCACTGCACACACAACCAACAAGAGACAGAACTGCACTTCCTGACTTCCTGCCAGTCATACAAAGACATCAGGAATACACACTTCCAACGGATTACAAAGGCATGCACTTCAAAGACACTCCAGATGCTCACAAACTGCCATACCTGTTGGGAGAAATACAACAATGTGCGAACGCAGTAGCAAGATTCATCATCCGTTGTGATGAGAGAAGGACCTCAAACTCCCCATGGACTCATCCCCCTGGACTCTGCACACAATAATTGCACTAATCCTCCATAATGTAAATACTGTGTTTTTAGAGTGTATCTTTAGTTTATCTGTTCAGACGAGATACTGTAATTTTTGTAATTATTATAAAATCGCGCATTTTACTTTTATAGTATAACATTCGATATGTATCAATATTTTTAACGGTTCATACTTATTATGTTATAATGTACCCCTTACCTTTTTACTTTTTATTTTAATTGTTCACCTGCTTTGGCAATGCAAACGTATATTTCTCATGGCAATAAAGCTTTTTTGAATTTAATTGGATTGAGTTGGATTCTTGCATTTTTGGTGTACATCCTCATCGTTGAAGGCTCTGACTGTAAGTTGAATCAAAGCACTTACTGACCCACAGTGGCGGCTCCTGACAAATTTCTCAGGGGGGGCAATTGTTGCGATGATGGCTAAGATCCACGGTACAATGATGGCTAAGATCCACGGTACAATCAGATTGTTTTCTGCTTACCTCATCGAACAGCTAAATGGCAACATCAGACATTGACTGCATGTTCTATATGTTCTAACCCTAACCCTATATGATTGATACAGCTAAATCAACTTCATAGTGAATGTTAACATGCTTTTGGATGATGAATGAACTATCCCACTGTGGTCATCTAAAGGTACTTTTTCATCTACCATTTTGCCTCCTTAAATACCTCTGAAAGTTTAAAGAGACTGCTTTACAATAAATCACAATACTCTTTCTCCATCTGATAACATTTATTTTAAGTGCAGCAGTTGTGTTCTGATTAAACAAAAAAATGGATGTTAGCATAGCCTAGTAATTATAATATTTACAGTTCTCATCACATGTTTACAACTTGATGACAGCATATATAAAAACTAGTGGCATGGCCTACTCATTGCAATATTTACAGTATTCCTAAAACAAGAATGATCCAAGGTGATAATCAAAACATTGGGTGCTATTTAACAAGAATTTACCCATAAGACACATGTACATTACAAAGCAAACAAAAAAATGGCTAATGATATGCAATTAATACAGCTATTTCAAATTCAACATTTGAGTAGTGCAACAACACAACAACATTAAAACAACATTTCTCACTTGTATTGAAATTTTGCTTGTCTCTCTTTCAAAGCAGCAAAGTGATCAATGACCCTCTCATTAAAATCAGGCATGTTCCTGACTAGTTCCCTCTCCATGGAAAGCATGGCCACAGCATTGAGACGATCCTGTCCCATTGAGTTTCGCAGGAATGTCTTGATTCTCTTTAAGGTCGAGAAACACCTCTCAGCTTCAGCAGTTGCCATGGGAGTGTTTATGAGGATGTTCAACAGAGCCACAGTCTCAGATAGGGTCTCATGGAGTTTATTCCTTTGTAGAACCTGGTAGAGTGCCAATGCACCACTGCAGGCCTTGAAATCTGGACTCTCGTAGATAAGGGACAGTTCAGTCTTGAGCTTCGCCTTATTCAGCATGGGGTATGCCTTGGCGGCCCAGAATGTGGCGGTTTTTGCTCACCTCATCATTGTGCCGACGCAGTGCTAGCCTGTAGCCATCGTCCAACTGCGTAGCAATGTTGACGCTCCCAAACGCCGACAGTTTTAAGCAGCTGTCCATGTGGATCCTCGATGTTTCATGCTTTTTTTTATTTTTTTGGACAAATGATGCATATCTGTGAAACCTGTTGTAGTCCAAGGTGTTTCCGTGGTGCAGCCATCAGGGTAGATGAGGACGCAGGGGTAGCAGAAGAGTCCGTTGGCTACCTCGCATCCTGCTAGCCAGTTTTTCCTCTCGTACCAGCACCGCGAAAATCCCCTGGTGTACGACTTGCCTCCTTTCTTTGATATTTGTTTTATATTTAAATTTGGTCGGGGTGGTCCTAATTGTTTAACAGCCAATTTTTCCTGATTGCTTCGACGACTAAATGGTAATTCTCTAAATGAAATTATGGAGTTGCTCTGAGCTGTAATATTCGCCATGACGATCGTGAATGTGACTGCGGCGGCGGCGCAGGCACATAACGTGATGAACCTATTAAAAGCCATAAAAGCACCACGTGACATTCACTGTAGTGTACGTATGATATGACGGAATCACGTTAGTGCAAGCACTCCCGGAACCCATAGAGAATGCATTGCAGGGCTTGCAGTTTGAAAAAAAAAGCTTTTACATGAAAGTCAATGAGAGCGCTTGGGGGCGATTTCCAGCCAGGCTGAAATCGCCCATAGAGCTCGGTGGGTATGGAACACAACTACTCAGAGGAAAACAGGCTATCTTAATTTTTTACAAAAAGTATTGGTTATCATCATTATCACAAAAAAATATATACAGATAATATATTCTTAAAAAAAATTATTAGGCATATTATCTTTTTTTTTTCTTTTTTTTTTTTTTTGACTCAAGGAGGGCGGCGCCCTATCGCCCTCTATTGGCCGGCCGCCCCTGCTGACCCACTTTACACGAGAGAGAGAGAGAGAGAGAGAGAGAGAGAGAGAGAGAGAGAGAGAGAGAGAGAGAGAGAGAGAGAGAGAGAGAGAGAGAGAGAGAGAGAGAGAGATTTTTTTTGATTTTTGAAAAAAACTTTATTTTCAGTTTCTTTCAACAAAAGAAAATTGTCATTTTATACAAACAATCTTTGGTTTAGACAGGAAAAATTAAAAATGAATAAATAAATAAATAAAATGCACATTAAAACACAGCGTTAAAAGAGAGCTTTCCCTCGTGTATCGAACACACAGCTGTGGTGAAGCACCAAACGTCTGTAAAATCTTTCATCGTGTTCATTAGCTCATGATACCTGTGATCCATCTTTATCCTGGCCTTGACCAGCACGCAAAACATCTCCCTTAGCCCAAGGCCTGCCTCCCCCTCTACTTGGTTTTTCCTGGTTTTGTAGATTGCCATTTTCGCTTGACCCACCACATAATTTAGCAGACACCATTTCTTTGAATCTTTTTTGTCATAACCAGCACCACCAATAAAACCAGCCTCCGACCACACCTCTCCACACATTAAAAACACAGTTTTTAAAACGTGGAATAAAACACTCAGTCTGTGACACTCAAGATAGCAGTGAACCAGGGTTTCAGGTTGGTCACAGAAGGGACAAGTCTCTGACACAGTGGGGTTGATTTTGGAGATAAAAACATTGACAGCCAGCGCCCCCTGCAGGATCCTCCATTGCAGGTCTCCTGTCCTTTTATTTAGTGGAGGCTTGTAGAGAAGCCTCCACACTGGCGCCCGGCCCTGCAGCCTCTGTTTCCACACTGTGTCTCTGTTGGTGCTCAGTTTTTCTTTGTGTACAGCCACCACACAGTATCTGTATAAGGTTTTCCCCGGAAGCATTTGTACATCCAACGTGGACTTAGAAATGCCCATTGGTTTGTCCAGCCCGCTCTGGTCCACGGACAGACTGAGTTCCGGGAACGGATCTCCCTTGTTCGGTACCTCCGCCCCGCTGCTGTACTCCTTCAGCATCTCATGCTCCTCTGCGCTCAGCCTGTTACTCCACTGGTTCAAGATGTTTCTGGTTTGCCGGTTGGACCTCAGGCCCAGGAGAGAGGCCACAGCCTGCGTGTTGTGTAGCCCGGGCCCTGCCACGTCTACCACCTGCCTCAGCCTGACCGTCCCCGTGGAGCGAAGGCGCTGGGTGAGGCCAGGGCTGCTGTCGTCCTGTATGTCCAGCCGGGCCCCACACACCAGGGGCTCTTCCAGAAGCCAGAAAAGAGAGGCTGCAGGCCCCAGTCTGTCCCATTTAAAAAGTGTCCACGCTTTAAAAACACCATGATAAAAAGGAGGCAAGTTACACACACGATAAAAATCACAATTCAATAAAAACAAAGACTTGTCTAAAACGAGGCCTGCTATCCTCTTTAAAATTATGCCTGTTACCGGCCTCCAGACGACATCATCATTGCAGGAAAGGTAACGCTGTACAAACTGAAGCCTAAAAGCTGCTGCCCTGCTCCCCAGGTGTACTAAGCCCTGCCCCCCTCTTCTTTTGGCAGGTACAGTACAATCTGGGGAACCCAATGCAATTTATCCCAGTAGAAGTTTAAAAGGACTGTTTGAATTTTTTGCAGCAAACCAGCAGGGGGTTCTAGGCACTCGAGCCTGTGCCACAGGGTGGACGCTACCAGGTTGTTGACGATAAGAACCCTCCCTCTATATGACATGTGGGGAAGCAGCCACCTCAACTTTGCCAGCTTCCCCTCAACCTTTTCTATCACACCCTCCCAGTTCTTTTTTTCAGTTTGTTCATCCCCCAGATGAACCCCCAGGTACCTGAAGACTCCCCTCTTCCAGGTCAGCCCTCCCGGCAGCTGGGGCAGACCAGCAGCCCACCTCCCAACTGCCAGCGCCTCGCTCTTTTCCCAATTCACCTTGGCCGCTGAGAGTTTTCCAAATGTTTCAACAGTTTGGCTTAGTTTTTCAATATCTTCTTGATTTTTTATAAAAACGATGATGTCATCCGCGTAGGCTGATGAAATAAAATGTGTACTGATGTCAGGTAAAAACAGGCCATCAATAAAAAGACGAACATTTTGCAACAGTGGTTCTATGGACAGTTAATACAGCATACCTGACATGGCGCAGCCTTGTCTTATGCCTCTTTGTACATTAAAAGGTTTGCATAGACCACCATTTATCTTCAGCACACTCTCAATGTTCTCATACAGGACCTTTATCTTAGCTATCAGACCCGGGCTGAGGCCGTGCCTTTGTAAAACTTTCCAAAGGTAGCGGTGCTCAACCCGATCAAAAGCTTTTTCCTGGTCTAACGAAACCAGACCAGCATCCAACCGGAGGCTTCCAAAATATCCCTAATTAGTGACACATTGTCAACAATAGACCTGCCAGGCACACAGTAAGTCTGAGTCCTGTGGATGAGCTGCTCCATCACTTTCCTCAGACGGTTGGCCAGGGCTTTGGACAGCAGCTTGTAATCTGAGCACAGTAGTGAGACGGGTCGCCAGTTCCTTATCTGCTGCAGGTCTCCCTTCTTAGGCAGCAGCGTCAGCACTGCTCTCCTGCAGCTCTGGGGGAGTGAGAGGTCTTCAAAACTCTCTGAGAAGACCCCCAGCAAATCATCTTTCAGCTCTGTCCAGAACGCTCGGTAAAACTCTGATGGCAGACCATCTATGCCGGGGGCCTTACCCCCCTGCACACTCTGCAAGGCTGCAAACAGCTCTGCCTCAGTCAGGGGCCCCTCCAGCTCCCTGTTAGTCTCTTCTGACACTGTGGGCAGGTCCTGACAGAAAGCGTTAAAAGCAGCATCATCTTCCTGGTATTCACTGCTGTAAAGCTGCACATAGAACGCCACCGCTCTGCTCCTGATGGCGGCAGTGTGTGTCAGCGTCTGCCCATCCTCTGCCTGCAGCGAGTGCATTTGTCTGCTCTGGCCATTCTGTTCCAGGCTGAAGAAGTACTTGGAGGGAGAATCCATCAGCGCAGCGCTCTGGAACCGAGAGCGGACTAGCGCCCCCTGCGCTCTGGCGCCCAGCAGGTCTGCCAGTACGGCTTTTTTAGATTTGAGGTTTTCAATACAACCTCCATTTCCTGTGAAACCTCTCTAAAATGTGCATCTAAAAGCAAAGTGGTGTTAAAATGCCAATAAGCAGACTTACTCTTAAGATTTTTGATAAAAACCACACATAAAACCATGGAATGGTCTGAGAAGCCCACTGGACATATGTTACACCTCTTAAAACTGCTAAAATGCTGCGTAAAACAATAAAACCTGTTTAACCTAGCTAAAGATAAAATACGTTCCCTGCTGTGGACCCAAGTGTACTGCCTTGTACTGTGGTGGATTTTTCTCCATACGTCACTCAGACTGAGTGTTTATGAGTGATAGCATCGCTTTCTGAGAAGGTGCATGTGGTTCTGGGTGATTTCTATCACATGTATGATTTGCTGTGCAGTTAAAATCCCCTCCTAAAAACAAATAATCCTCTGGCACACATTCCTTTAAAACCAAACTGAGTTCATTTAAAAAGAGAACTCTGCCAGGGCCAAAATTAGGGGCATACACATTAATAAAAACAATATTAAACCGCTCATACTTTGCTTTAACCACAAGCATTCTCCCCTGCACCCGCTCCTCCACCACATGAGATACAGGACTAAAATCTCTGGAAAAAAGGAGAGCCACCCCTGCACTAGTGCTGTTAAAATGGCTTAAAATGACCTGTCCGTCAAACTCCCTCTTCCAGCCTGTTTCATTAAAAACATCACTATGGGTCTCCTGCAACATCATAACATTCATTTCTTTCAATTTAAAAGTTTCAAAAATGCAAGCCCTCTTATTCACATCTCTAGCTCCATTGACATTGAGTGTGGAAATTTTAAAATGACTCATTAAAAAGGATGTTAAGAGAGACACACATGCTAGCAGAGACAGCAGGCACACTGCTTTATGTACACTCTGAGACGTCATCATTTAGCTGTTTCCTTATTTTCTTTCCCATTGTCTTCAACCTGTAGTATTCTGTGTCGGTGAACCCTCCTTCCTCTCTCATTTTCATCTGAGCGTTTACAGATACCAACAGCATTTTTGCATCTGCAAAGTAATCCTTATATTTAGGATTCTTCATGTTCTTGGTCTCTTGCAAAAAAAACCTTATACCAGTGAATCACATAGCTGTGAAGCAGAAGGCATTTGTGAGTCAGTGAGGGGCTGGCTGTCTGTACCACAGTCCTCCATCTCCTCCTCCCCGCTACTAGAC
>NW_021964142.1:184149-394149 GCF_902167405.1 Gadus morhua | reverse complement strand
TGTGTGTGTGTGTGTGTGTGTGTGTGTGTGTGTGTGTGTGTGTGTGTGTGTGTGTGTGTGTGTGTGTGTGTGTGTGGTGGGTAACACCTTACAATAAGGTAGACAAAAATGTTTGTAGTTCCAGAACGAATGATGTAACGAATGATGAACAACCAGCTGGGGCCCTGGACGTTACTCATTCGTTACTCATTTGTTGAGTAGGGTACACCTGTTGCTCGTTGACCAATCAGTGGTCAGCAGGTTAACGTACGCTCACTCTGATCCACAGTGTCGTCCAATCACAGGGAGAGGGTTGGGCTCACAGAGGGAAGATTGCATTGGGAATCAGGAATTGGGAAGAGTGTATGTGTAAGTTGTGTGTGAGAAAGAGTGCGTGTTAGCGTGTTTGTGTGTGTGTGTGTGTGTGTGTGTGTGTGTGTGATGAGCATGTGAGTGAGTGAGTGAGTGAGTGAGTGAGTGAGTGAGTGAGTGAGTGAGTGAGTGAGTGAGAGGATTTAAACAGTTATTGCTCAGAGGTGGTGTGATTGAGAGGAGGGATATGGCAGTTTTAGTGATGGGGTTGACACGGTGTGAATGATTGCAACTGTTAGTTCCTCTGAATTCTGTGTTCTCCGTTCGTAAACAACATGAAAAATTATTACTAACGTAAAATAACAAGTTTTGACTCGAAAATGTGAATTTTGTGCCTGGACGAGTGAAACGTAAATGTACTCATCCCAGGAACAAGGCTTCGGAAAAAAAGTTTACGTTGACACACACACACACACACACATACACACACACACACACACACACACACACAACCACACCTTTGCTGTCCTGCAAGCTGTGATGGACACTTGCAGACTAACACTATTCTCAATTCAGTCCATACAAAATCAAGTAAAATATTTAGAAGCCAGGGCAACATGTTTGTGTTCGGCTGTATAGCTCGGTTGGGGGAAAATTGAATAGATCTCACGATCTTCATTTCCTCTTTTGCACCGCTGTGTCTCCAGATACATAGGGCTACATTAACCTACAGTCTGAGTCTTGTTATCTGGTTATCTGTGGTCTATATTCTCAGTCAGGGCAACATGTCTGTATTTGGCGGGATGTTCCTGGGGGAAACTCCCCGGCCGTCCGAGCAGCCTTGAAACACCACATCCCCATCAGGTCATCAGGTTAGAACGCCCTGGACCAGAGATCTGAAGGGCTTCACAGGCCGCTTCTTAACGCGTCAGTTATTTCATGATTTTGTTTATATTTACTTAAAGGATTCATTAAGTACAGAGAGAGAGAGAGAGAGAGAGAGAGAGAGAGAGAGAGAGAGAGAGAGAGAGAGAGAGAGAGAGAGAGAGAGAGAGAGAGAGAGAGAGAGAGAGAGAGAGAGAGAGAGAGAGAGAGAGAGAGAGAGAGAGAGAGAGAGAGAGAGAGAGAGAGAGGGTTTTCATTAGACTTGAAAACCAACCTGGGTCTGGGGGAGGCTGCACACCTGTTGCTCGTTGACCAATCAGTGGTCGGCAGGTAAACGTACGCTCACTCTGATCCACAGTGTCGGCCAATCACAGGGAGAGGGTTGGGCTCACAGGGGGAAGATTGCATTGGGAATCGGGAACTGGGAAGAGTGTGTGTAAGTTGTGTGTGAGAAAAAGTGTGTGTGAGCGTGTTTGTGTTTGTTCATTGAGCATGTGAGTGAGTGAGTGAGTGAGAGGATTTAAACAGTTATTGCTCAGAGGTGGTGTGATTAAGAGGAGGGATAGGGCTGTTTTAGTGATGTGGTTGACATGGTGTGAATGATTGCAACTGTTTGTTCGTCTGAATTCTGCATTCTCCGTTCGCAAACAACATGAACAATTATCACCATTTTAAAATGACGCATTATTACTCAGAAAAGTGACTTTTGTGCCTGGACAAGTGAAAGGTAAATGTACTTATCCGAGGGACAAGGCCTCATGAAGAAGTTAATGTTGACACACACACACACACACACACACACACACACACGCACCTTTGCTGTTGTGCAAGCTGTGATGGAGACTTGCAGACTAACACTATTCTCAATTCAGTCCATTCTAATTTTATTTAAAGTAAAACATTTACAAGCCAGGTCAACACTTTTGTGTTCGGCTGTATGGCTCTGTTGGGGGAAACTGGTATAGATCTCACGATCTTCATTTCCTCTTTTGCACCGCTGTGTCTCCAGATATGTAGGGCTACATGACGCTACAGTCCGAGTCTTGTTATCTGGTTATCTGTGGTCTATATTCTCAGCCAGGGCAACATGTCTGTATTTGGGGGGATGGCTCTGTGGTGGAAACTCCCCGGCCGTCCGAGCAGCCTTGAAACACCACATCCCCATCAGGTCAAACAGTTTAGAACGCTCTGGACCAGAGATCTGAAGGGCTTCACAGGCCGCTTCTTAAAGGACGCCCCCTGACCCTAGCCCCCCAAAGGGCAGGGAAACCCCCCCTAATGTCAAGGAACCTGGAGAAGGAACCCAGAAGAGGGATCCCTCTCCAGGGATGGTAGGAGTGAAATAGGAGACGTAATAATGTGCAGACGTAACGGTAGCATAACAAGTGCTATCTGAGAGATATCATAAATGCATCACTACTTCTTGTCTTTATAGTCCAACACTTAAAAGCTGTTGCTTTAGTTATTTCATGATTTTGTTTATATGTACTTAAAGGATTCATTAAGTAGAGAGAGAGAGAGAGAGAGAGAGAGAGAGAGAGAGAGAGAGAGAGAGAGAGAGAGAGAGAGAGAGAGAGAGAGAGAGAGAGAGAGAGAGAGAGAGAGAGAGAGAGAGAGAGAGAGAGAGAGAGAGAGAGAGAGAGAGAGCATTTCAGGATCTCATACAGGGGTTTCTGGCTGCCCTTTATGTCTTTCTGTCCTTCATCGATACTGGTATCAATCTGCTCTGAGAATAACCACCAACCTCCAGGAAAGACAAACTCCTCCTCGTCTACCAGAGTGGTGTGCACAAGGCCTTACAGAGTGAGAATGAACACCTGGACTTGTTCCTCCGCTTCCTCCTGGGCCTGCTTATTGCAGAAGTCATTCGGGATTGCGTTTCTCTGTCATGGTGCAGAAGAGAAGAGAGAGAGAGAGAGAGAGAGAGAGAGAGAGAGAGAGAGAGAGAGAGAGAGAGAGAGAGAGAGAGAGAGAGAGAGAGAGAGAGAGAGAGAGAGAGAGAATAGGGTATGAATATAGATGGATATATAATAAAGAGTTTAAATCGGTTTAAATATCTTATATATACATAATATATATTAAATAAGTGAATGATTAATCATCCTGTGGATTAGTTGTTAGAGTTTGAGATTGTACACAAACGCAGTTTCACATCAAAAGGAAAGACAGCGAACCCAAGCACTGCTTCGGGACCACTATAGTTCTAGTTCCGGTTCTAGATATAGTTGGGACCGAGACGCTCTGAAGGGTCCTTCCTGCAGACCCCCCGGAGAGGAGCCCCAGCAGCAGCAGCAGTACCCCCCCCCCCCCCATGCTGAGTGTGGAGGGGGGTCGTCTGGTCTCCTGAAGGTCTGAACCGGCGGGACTCGAGGGGAGGGAGGAGGCGGACCCGCTCCACCAATGGGAATTCAGAAAGGCGGTGGCGTCATTAGTTACCAGGTGGACCTCAACAGTTGAAGTGGAAATAAGTGAAGCAACCGAACGGACAGAAGAGCACCAGAGAGGCTTGGTAGACCTCTGTGTTAACAGATTAAACACAGACACGCCCATATGAAATATATACATAGTATACTGATTATATTAATGTAAATATAGAGTATGTCGGTGGACATATAGGGTGACTCCATGGCTGTGTCCCAATTCCAAGGACGCATCCTTCGAAGGCTGCATTCGAAGGATGCGTCGACGCCGATTGCGTCACAGCGTCGCGCCAAGTGCTGTCCCAATTCCAAGGGTCCTTCAAATGCGGCCTACGAATGCAGCCTTCTTTTCCTGGATTTGAAGGATGCATCGGCTGTATCCTTCACGGCCCAACGTATCCCAAGATCCTTCACGGCCCAACGTATCCCTCCCAAGATTCATTGCGCATTCAATCAATGGAGATGGCGGAGAATGGCGATTTAAGTTCTGCATTTAAATGTAAGTATTTGGTTTCTAGTCACTCGAGTATTTAACGATACAAATGTTAAAAATACAAGGGCCCTTAAAACTTTTTTCATTAAAGTAATAGGCAATATAAGTAAGGTAACGTTACAGTTAGTGACGCTGTAACGTTAACTAAGAACACCCGTTAAGTCCTATAGTTTCAAATTTAAGAGGTTAAAATGGTTATATTTACCGAAATTGTGGCGATTATATAGATAATTTGCTATTCTGTAACGTTAGATAAATGGATCAACGCGAACACAGGTTGTGGACCCTGGTTTTCAGACCGTAACGTTACAGACGTTGGGATTGATTACACAGTTAACTTGGTTATTTTGCTATTTAAGCTGCTTTGGTTTGGTAGTGTAAAGCAAAACTAATTCTAACATTTGGTTTTGGTTTAGGGGGCCAGCAGCATACTGCTCGATTTATTCTATTGAGGGGGGAGAATGATGAGCTGTTCACCGGGGTGAAATACTCAGCAAGTGTGGCTGGGGGGTAAAGAAACAATCGTTTATTTATATCGTAAGTTAGTTTATAAAAATTATTATAGGCCATTTGTATATCTTCATTTGACCATCTTGTAAAGGTTAGTTAAATTACCCCTCATTAAACAGCAGGACCGATACAACATCCACAGAAATCCTTTACTACGATGTCCTATTTTGGGTTATTAAAGAAAGAAAGACAAAAAAAAGTCACAGCTCGCATCAGTACTAGACAGCACTAGAAAAACACACAAAGAAAAAGGGTGTTTTGACTTCTACTGGTTGTCTTATTATTATGGGCTTCAAATAGGATGAGGGCTAATTTAAATGTAACCTTTACACAGTGGATAGCAACCACCAAAGCAACCATGACGGTCAAGTGACTGGATTCAGCCCCGTTGAAAAAAATAGAATACCACCCTCAGGAGATTAATGATATTTAAATGATTATGACCATGAAGTCTTGATTTGCATGGGTTTACATTTCGTTCTGTGTAGCATGGAAAAATCGGAGAAACACTCCCTTTCAGAATGCATTGGTTTACATTTCGTTCTTTGGAGCACAGTTATTTTTATTTAGTTATTTATTTTCAGTTTTTGTGGAGGTGCTTCAAAGATGCTAATTTTTCTGCAATAATCCAAAATCCAATGGAAAAACCCGTTGGCTTTTTGTCAAGGGAAACCCAGGTCGACGTTCACTTCCGGGTTGGCCAACATAAGTCATCCTTCCACCACTCACTCTACACTGTAAAAACACATGTTCAAGTTGAATGATAATGCATGAATCTATTCATGCTATTCATGACAATTATTTTGGCCATGGTGGATCCAGATCTGTTCCGGAGCATTTCTGCACCTCGGGCAACAGCGCAGGGTTGCCAGGTCCTGCCTGCAAAAAACGTCCTGCCCACATACCGTTCAAAATCCACCCAAAATGTCCTAGAAGCAGCCCAGGTTGTTGTTTTAGCAGCGAAATGCATTCTGACTGAGTTTGAAGAACGACGAAAAAAGTACCCATCGGAAATTGACGCCAGGGATCCTTGGCCATGCGTCACACATTTGACGAGTAGGGAGTGAGACTGGGTTGATGAAATCGGAAAATATGAATGGGTTTCAATGGAAAGAAAGTAATTATTTTCTGGTCCCAGTCTTTATATGCCTTGGATTACACATTTGTTGTTTGTGGATTTAAATTATATTTTTTCATGCCAAGAGAACTAAAAATGTTCGCGAAGAAGTTTGATAATGTTAGGTTTTGTCATGTGTGAGGCCACTTTGTGAACTACAGCTCTTCGCTGCTGTCGACGCGAATGATATAACGTCACCACCACTCTGGTACAGACATGGCGATCTCTCTGCTCCACTTCACCTCTTTTTTCCAAGGGGAGGATAACAGCATCGAAAGAGGTGAAAACCATTATGTTTTCTCTACAGCCTTTAACTGAACAATTGCATTATAAACGGTCAAACTCTTGACATGAAAAACAATAATTTAAATCCACGAACAAAATATGTGTAATCCAAGGCATATAAAGACTGGGACCAGAAAATAATTACTTTCTCTCAATTGAAACCCATTCATATTTTTCGATGTCATAGGTCCCATTGGCTCTACCGGAAGAGGCGTGACTTCGCCACTAAGCTGTTGAACGCTCCGTTCACTTGCACGGGCCTTCCCGACTTCTGGCGGGGAATTATCTTTTCCTTCAGGGCTTGAAGTTGTTTTTAGAGTTGTTGAATAAAGTAACATAATCAGCAAAGACAATGGTTTTATAGCCATGCGAGCTGCTGGTTTCATCGTCCATAGAAACCATGTTATTATATTTCTGTCGAGACCAGTGCCGTGTTCCAATAGCCGTACTTCCATGAGTACACTTAAAGGAAGTACACTATCTGCACTATCCGTACTCACTTGAGTACGCTAATTTTTCAGATGTGAGTGCTGTTCCAAATCGAGTACTCTGTGGTGCACTTACCGGAAATGACGATGACGACTGCCGCCGCGGCTCCTCCCCCGCAATAAACATCCCGCTTTGAACGGTAAACTCTTTACGCCTAGCAGCTATAAAAAGCTATCAAAACTACAAAATGACTATTAATGCAGGCTATGCGGAAAATGCGCCGACTTTGGCTCAGCCTGGCTCCGCCTCTTCCGCTACGTAGCTAAGTTGGCTGCCGTTGAGTACGGAGAGTGTCCTTCGATCCACACTTCACGATTAGCCCATTTTGAGTACGGCATCCGGGTCCTTGAAGTATACTTCTTTTCGCCGGATCTGAATTGGAACGTACTGCGTACTCAAATTTTGAGTACGCAGTACGGACAGTACGGGTATTGGAACACGGCCTAAAGTATTCTTCGTCATAACTATCAAACAAAACATCCTTCACATTCAGTGAGCGAAGATAAATAACATAATATGTATTTTTTTTTTTAGATAAACACTTTTAATGGTAGCTAGTGATTGTGATTGCCATCTCTTTGGTTTTGAAGACTTCACTTTAGTCAGGAAGTTGTGGACCCATTGGCAGTATGTAAAGTTAAACCCCAGATGATGATGGACCTTTTACTACGAGGGACCAACTGAATAGGCCAGGGACATGCAATGACTGAATAATGGTGAATGATTTGAGGACTTACGTATGCATCAAGAAACCTGACCAGAATGGGGTCTAAATGCAAGTTTCCACTGAAAACTTATTTATTTATTTTGGTTTAAATGTGCGCCTTATCTACCTTGTCACAGACTGAAAACAGTATAGTTTACAGCACTTAATCAGTCTTGTCAAAGTGAATTGAGTATGGAGTCATTAGCTCAAAGAAGGACATTGTATTTATTGTTACTTATTATAGATTACCAATGCATGAACATTCAGTCAGCCGTAGAGTGCCAACAAATATAGCAACAAATATACCCTACTTTGATTATGATTAATTAACAAGTTGGGCTCTTAGTTCAGGGTACTGTGAATATGCTAAAATTTATTATTTTCTAATTTAAGGGAACAATACATAGGGATACAATACAGAGGGAAAATATAAATAGAACAAAGTTAACAGAAAGCAAAAATAAACCCCCCTGATATTTTCCTTCCTAATCCTCTTCCTCTGACTCCGGACTACTGAAGCCATTTTCACCCTCAGAATCCACCCTTTGTTCGGTGTCTTCAATCTCTAACTCATCAACTATAGCACTGTATGAGCTCACAGCTTGTTGGCATGAATTCTCCAGTTCGGTGGACCTCCGCATGAGGACACTTTCGAAACCTTTTGCAGCGTCCTCTGACATGTCACCATAATCTGTATTGAAATAGAAAATATTGAAAATGGGAAACAGTTTTTTCAAAACAAGAATTTCAAAAACATTCTTTCTTTATTCTTCCTATTTTTTTTCCTATTTATTTACTTATTACACACTGCAGGGTCAGGAGTCAAGGGACTAAGCATTTCGCTTCATGTATACCTGTATATTTTTATGTCACAAATAACATTTACTTTGAATTACATTTTGAGGAAAATAAATGTTCAGAATTCAACATACCGAACATCCCAATGTTGTCTTTGAGTTTCTCCACTCCCTTTATCTCCTTCCTTAATGACATGATGTGCTGTGTCATTTCTTTGATGAGGATGCTCTGCTCCTCCTCATACCGTTTAAGTAGCATAATTCGGTCAAAGAGTGACCTTTTCAATCTGAATGAGTGGCCTGTAGGTAGAGGAAAGTGATGGAAATATGAAAAAGGAATACTTTGATAACATTACAAACCCACAGAGAAAGAGAGAGGGACAGAGCGATGGAGACAGACAGACAGAGAGTGTGAGAGAGAGACAGAGACTACTGTACTCAAACAGTCATGCCAATAAAGCATTTGAGAGGGGGAATTATGTTTATGTTTTAGTCAGAAGGGAAAACATCATACCATCTTCACTTCTCTCCCATGGTAGGATGTAGCCCTCCGTCAAATTGCAGGCCAAGTCCTCATCAATTTCATCTTCTTCAGATGCGTTGTACTGCAAGACCTTTTCTCTTAGTTTTTTTTTTTAAATCTCTAAGTTTTCTTCGCTTGCTGTGTCTTGTCTGGTTGCTATCTGCAAAGTGAAACAATAGCCTAAAAAACTGTCATGGACACCATTTTTCTTTTTTTTTGATTTTGTAATGTGCCATTACAATAGCGATCAACAAACCATGCTGACGATAGAGGTCCTGCTTCTTGCGTAGGAGGGTTACCGTGATGGTCTCTATTTCTGCCCTGAGGTCCTCTGTACACCCTTGTGTGTAGACTCGATCTAAATAGGTAAGACAGTCAGTGATCATTTCATTTTCCAATTTATATCCACTTTATGTTTGAATAGTTGTTGTTGCAATGTGCTTGATTTACCTGTGACTGCCCATTGCTGGACATCAAACACCCACTGCTCTATTGTTTGCTGAGTGAGGTTTTGCTTTTGCTGAAAGTCACTGAGGCTGGCAGCTTCCAGTTTTGCCCTCTCTGAGATCTTGAAAACACAAAAAAAAGGTAAAACAATTTCATGCCACCTTCCAGCAAAAAAAAGCGTTCATCAGATCTTTATCAATGAGCTTACTGTGACGTATCTCTGGGCCAAAGCTTTGTGGAGGCTTTTTTTCTGTTCCAACCCATGGCCTGTTACGTCAGCATATTTTCTCTCCCTAATTTAAACATAAATAAATCCACATGCTGGATAGGAGAGATTCACATTGGAAAGGCAATTGCAGTTGAGAAAATCTGATGGACATGACTTGTTCTAAAAGTGTGTGTAATAACATAAAATAATAATACTATAATAAGTCTGTCTTAAGAGCGTTCTCTTCAGTTTATGGTGTCAGTGTATTGTGTAATAGCATTAAATGTGCTATACCAACCTGCTTTTGTCATGTATTTTGTGATAAGAGCTGCCCTGGAGAGAAAGCTGTTCACCTAGATGTAAAGACAATACATTAATTAAATTATCCCTATATAAACTGTCAAAAAATACATAAAAAAAACCATAATAGATCCTGTCTTTGATTCAAAGCATTTTGTGAATACATAGGCCAGTCATACAGCATGTTTGATTTTCTGAAGCGGCAATAGAGTAACTGTTCTCCCCATTCCCTGCAGATGTGCATCATCATTCGCATGATGCGAATGAGTCCTAAGAGTCCTATGTCCACCGTTTCAATAATGACAGTAATAACATACTTGTTCAACTTCCTCTCCAACTGTGTTCCCTGCTCCATCCTGATTTCTGCCACCCCATCTCACCTGCAACATAGTGTTTTACCATTCATTTCATTGCACTTTTACTTAATGTTAAAAGTGCAATGTAAAGCATTATTATTATTTCAGGTACCTCGCATTTTGCTGTATGTGCTTTGGCGTGCATTACACTGAGATGTGGTCTCATATGCATCAAAGGCTGAAGCTCTGCAAACGCAACCACTTTGCTTAGGTAGGGCCAGTACCTACAAAACAAGAGCAACATTAGTGGGTATTACGCACGTTGCAACACATTTTGCTGGGACATCAATCTAAAACCACGATCCTGACTTAAATACTGAGGTACTTGTCATTTAATATACAGTAGGTTGACAAAAAGAAATTACCTGCAGACAACATCCATGCAGAAGAAAGTGACATTTGCCCTCTCTCCCCCAATTCTTTATGCAAAAACATGGGGTAGGCAAATATTTCGCCACGGTAGTGGTTCAGTCCTCGCAATAATATCCCATGTCTGATTGATAAGAGACAATATGGATAATCATCAACTTGCACACAAAGAGTTGCTCAAAACCTCACACACTCACATTTCTTGATTTTTTACTGTACATCAAATATGACATTCAGATGTATGTGTCCACAACATGAGTGGCAAATGGCACTGTACAATAACATTCTTCTGACATACCAACATACCTGCAGACTGCCACCTGTATGCCCTCTTCATCAATTTTTGAGGAAGATTTCTTTGAGGCCTCCTTACTTGCCCTGAACCTTGACACCCCACATGTCCCATTGTCATTTGCCTGTGAAGTCAGCTGTTACTCATTTGGACTAGAAACACATACCTTACACACATACATAAACAGATTGTGGTATGCAGAATCAAACTTACTCTTGCCCCGCTGCTTCCTCTGATATTCTCCTGAAAGGCCAGAACTTCATCGTCTTTGGCTATGAACAAGCCCTCATATAAAGAGGGTTCCTCAGTTCTGTGCATTGCAAATGATCACGAAATGCCTATTTAACTAACATCACATTACTCGACATGAAACTATTTCAATGACAATGTTGTTGTTCAAATAGCTACATTAACGTCTGTGTAATATTTACATACCCCCTTGACTTTTTGAAACGATAATGTTTCCGGTTGCCATCACAGCATACTGCCAACATATCAGGTTGACAGGCTGGACAGCAAAAAGGGTCAACTTCAGACATTGTGTCCTCTGTGTGCTTGTGTGGCATTACGGGAAAAAGCAAGCTAACCGACAACGCCACCCTAGGGATTGCACCCAGGGATATACTAATCAATTAAATCCAAACAATTATCTAGCACACACGTTCGTTGACTGACGGCACCAGAGACGAAGTTCCAAAAATAAGTTGTTTTTATTAACTAAAACATGTGTTCCACATATAACAAACAGGATAAATGAAATCAATTGGTATGTAGGGGATAGACAGGATGGTTAGGGCTGAGGCTTACCAGCAGGGGGCAAGATACCAGGAGACGGAGGGGGAGACACATAAACACCAACCAGTCACTCGTGCTCGCACATACACACAGCAACACAGGATCAAAATGATAAAAGAGAAATTCCAAGAGGACACACGTGAAACCACACTCGGGAACCACCACCTAAAGGATCTAGTTGCCTCCCTGCGGTGGGCACTCAGCGCCTGGAAACGAAGGAACAAAAGAGAGATGAGGGCAGATACAAACGACCAAACAAAACAATAAACACAACTCCACAAAATGTAATTCACAAAAGGAAATCAGTAAGAAAACAAAATATAACACAAACACACAAACCAGGCCGAAAAGGATCTTAAACATGCGTGATAGCCCACTGGTTATCCGCAGCTATAAAAAGGCCTCCTGCCAGTGGCTTAACAGAAGCAGGGCTCAAAACAAACCATAAACAGAATCCCCCAAATTAAACCAAACACTTCCCCAGGACAAACACGCACGCACTCGCCAACACTCTACACACACAGACACACTAGTTGCGACACGGACAGGTGGAAACACACAAGTGTAACCAATGTCTTTCTGCGTTGTGTCTTGTATCTTCCAGTGAGGCACACACAGGAGTCGAGTACTAGAGGTTTATTCTTTCCAAAGGAGACAAAACAACACGGGCGTCACACACAATCCGGGATATCACTCTCCACTCAGCTCCGTGCATCAGCGCTCACTCACGCTAGACACATATATCCTGTGACTTTCAATAAATACATGTAAGGAATAAATTATAAAAATGTAAACAAAGCATAAAATGATCTCAAATAAATTAATTAAATAAAAAGACAGTATATTAAATATATACACTAATAAAGGAAATAAAATATAATAGAGAATTGTCATTTTCCTCACACTCATTTTACATATTTTACCATAACAAAGACACATAACAGGCATACCTTTCCAAAGGAGACAAAACAACACGGGCGTCACACACAATCCGGGATATCACTCTCCACTCTACAAAACAAAGGAAGCAAACAATTGACCACACATACCGGATAAAACAACCGCATTTGAAATATCAAGGCGGGAAAAAACTAAGCTACCACCGGCTCAAGCTAGGTTACGAGTTAATCAAAATCCACCCTTCCAACAGTTCAATTAAATTGTCTAAAGCACCAGAGTTTCTCCCGCGTGCCTAAAAGCACGTCACAAAGCAGTGTGAACCACCACAGCCGTTCAAGGGCAACAAACAAGGGGTTAACATAAAAATCTAACGGAGAGAGACACAAACGGAACTCACCAGCTCCGTGCATCAGCGCTCACTGACGCTAGACACACAGGTGCAACGCCAAACCACTCCCCCGGGAAACAAAAGGCATGCCATACGGAACAACGAAATCAACTTACAACTAGGAACCAATATTTGGTGGAGTTCACAATCAAAAAGGTATGAACAATGATAAAAAAATAACACAAAATAAAATTAAATTTAGCTCGGCTACATACTCCCCTCTGAACTTCACCAAAATACCTTAAGACTTTAGCAGAACACTCCAATACATTCACGTTATGCAACTCATTAGTTACTCATATTACTGAGAAAATGGCCGAGGAGGGCTGCGCAACCCTCCAGGGTACACTTGCAAAAAAAGGGTGCCTTTTACACCACCTTACACATTACTTCATAAAGGTAATACTTAAATATACCTTTCAAAAGACAAGGAGTACCTAATATTTATCACTGCTACTCTAACACATTTTCAACCCAAACACTGGATTAAAGAATTGTCTCAAGGTACTTGATGGCTTACAGAGGTTCATCACTCAAGCTAGTATTTTCCTCTGGGTCATGTTCTGAATGAGTCTATCTACAGGTTTCACCAGCCTACCCACCCTTGTTCTAATACGGGAGACAACACTGATCACAGTGCTTGGGGGGTCATTGCTACAGCCTGTTTCATCGACCACACTTGACACACTCATTGACCTCCGGCTAACACTTTCCCGCAGGTCAATGTCTCCAAGCTCTTCATCATCGTCAAGACATGTTTGGACAACAGAAGCACTATCCAGAACCCAACTGGATGTCCTGTCTTCTGTGACATCACCTGTCGCCACATCTGACACGCGGCTTTGTGTCTCGTCATGAATCGACTCAGATGACTCAGTGAACGATGCGTCAACATCCTCTTCATCTTCCACCTCAAGTGGAAGAAAGTTTGCGCACAGGAGGCGATTGCGATGCACAACCTTTTCACGGCCACTGCTTGTATTCCTTATCCGATAGGTATGACACCTAGGATCTCTTGAGACCACCATGTACGGGACAGACTCCCATTTGTCAGACAATTTCTTGCGTCCCCTTTCACATTTGTTTGACAAGAGTACTTGGTCTCCCTCAGCGATGTCATGACCTTTGGTCCTCTTGTTGTACAGTTCAGTTTGGTGTTGCTGACTGGTGACAGCATTGGCCTGAGCAGATGATAATGCCTCTTTTAACTCCTCCCTCAGTTTAAGGACATATTTATCATAGTCAGCGATGTCACAGTCCCTCTCCACATTGTGGAACATCACGTCAACTGGGAGTCTGGGGATCCTCCCATACATTAGATAGAACGGGGCGTAGCCTGTTGACTCGTGGGCAGTGCAGTTGTAGGCGAAAGTCAACGTCTGCAACATCTGGGGCCATTTTTGCTTGGCTCTTGGAGGGAGAGCTCTGATCATGCTTCCCAATGTCCGGTTGAAGCGTTCAACCACACCGTTTCCCATGGGATGATAAGCCGTTGTCCTCGACTTCTTTACACCAGAAATCAGCAGTAACTCTCGGATCAACTGGCTCTCGAAGTTGGCTCCTTGGTCGGAGTGAATTCTCTCTGGGAAGCCGTAGACACAGAAGTATCGATCCCAGAGCTGACGGGCAACCTGCTTTGCTGACTGATCGTGACATGGAAAAGCGTGAGCCATTTTTGTGAAATGGTCAGTGATGACCAGGACATCGACAGTTTTTCCATTTGGGATTTCGGCTGACCAAAAGTCAATGCAGACCATCTCGAGAGGGCTTGTTGTTTTGATGCTCTCGAGAGGCGCTCTCCCTTCAGGTTCGGGTGTCTTGCTTACCACACAGCGCTTGCATGACTTGACATATTCACGGACATCTCGTTCCATGTCAATCCAGAAGAACCTCTGCCTCGCAAGATATAGAGTCCTATGCTGTCCCTGGTGCCCAGCCTCATCATGGACACCCTGCAGAGCCTGCTTGGTCAGTGATGCAGCCACGACATACTGGTAACGCCTTCTCCCAGTTAGTGAGTCTTTGATCACTCTATACAGGATACCATCCAACATCTTGAGCTTTTCCCACTGCTTTAGAGTTTTCTGGACTTTGAGAGGCTCTTTGACTCTTTCTCGCCTCGATGGTCTACTACCACGTGACACGTAGTGTATGACTCTTGCCAGTATAGTGTCTTCCTGTTGCTTGTCTTGGAGCTCTTTAAGGGAGAAGACAGGTAAGGCACTTTCACCTGGTGGAACGAGCTTATGCACATTGTTTGCCAGCCAGGAGATCACTCGTCCTTTGGGTCCCTCAACCCACTCAACTTGACCATCCAGGACGGCTGTCACTTCTTCACTGCTCATTGAACTGCATGCCACTTCAGATCCACCCATTTTGACCTCTTGGCAGTTGGTGCTCAGCCGAAACACATCCTGTATCCTGTCATCTCGGATCTGCTGCGCTTCTTCCAGCAGAGCTCCATACGGCTCTGCTATAAGTCTCTCGCTGACCCGTGGCTTGACAAAGGGTTGTCTACTCAAGGCATCCGCGACGATGTTCTTGCTGCCTGGGATATATTGGATACTGAAGTCGTATGGAGCCAGCTTCGACACCCACCGCTGTTCACAAGCATCCAACTTTGGCTTTGTGAGGATGTAGGTTAACGGGTTATTGTCGGTCCAGACGGTGAAGGAATGTCCCTTTAACCAATGGCTGAATTTATCACACACAGACCATTTGAGAGCGAGGAACTCCAACCGATGAGCTGGATACTTCATTTGAGGGCGAGTCAGAGCCTTGCTTGCGAAGGCTATGGGACGTGCCTTGCTCCCTCCTTCGGGGACTTGAGAGAGTACAGCTCCCAATCCATCCAATGAAGCGTCGGTTGAGAGAATGAAAGGGCGTCCAAAGTCTGGATGAGCCAACACAACTGAGTTCAGTAGAGCAGCCTTTAGTTGGTTGAATGAGTTGCTCTGTTCTTGAGTCCAATCACCTGGGCTGAGCCTTTTGAAGTGAGAGGCCCGTTTTGCGTTGGCCTTTCCAGTGGCAGCGGCGGTCAGGGAGAACAGGGGCTTTGCCATGCTGGAACAGTTTTGTATGAATCTCTGGTAATACATTACCATACCGAGGAAAGACTTGATCCTTTTTGCTGACGGTGTGACTCCATCCTCCATCATCAAATCCGCTTCACTCATGTCTGTGATGACTTGTATCTTTTCAGAATCAGTAGCAACTCCGTTCTCGTTAATGATGTGGCCCAAGAACCTGACGCTTCGCCTAAAGAAATGGCATTTCTTCGGTGCCAACTTAAGCCCATGTCCTCTCAACCGCTTAAAGACCATTTCGAGTCTGTTCAGGGCTTCCTCTTCATTTGGGGCAAAGACCAAAACATCGTCAAGGTAGCACAGCAGGGTCAAGAAGTTTTGGTCTCCGAAGACACTCATCATGAGGCGCATGAAACTCGCTGGGCTGTTGCACAGGCCTTGGGGTAGTCGGTTGAACTCATGGAGGCCTACTGGTGTAGTGAAGGCAGTAAACTTCTTGTCCTGTTCATGCATGGGGACATTGTAGAACCCCGATGTCAAGTCCATGGCGCTGAATATGGTATTTCCCCCTAACGCAGCCAAACAGTCAGCTTGGTGGGGTACTGGGTGGGCATCCTTCACTGTGCGAGCATTAAGCCACCGGTAGTCCACACAGATGCGTAGCTCTCCATTTTTTTTCCAAACCAGTACTAATGGCGAAGCCCACTCACTTGATGACTTGCGTATGATGTTCTTCTCTTCCATCTCAGAGAGGACTTCTCTTAGTTTCTGGTATTGGCTTGGTGGGACACGGCGGTATGCTAGACGGAAGGGGCGCTCATCAGTCAGATGAATCCGGTGGACAAAGTCTTTGGCCAGGCCACAGTCCAGCTTGTCCTTGGAGAACACATCTCCATGCCGCTGTATGAGTTCCACAAGCTGGTTCTTCCAATACAGGGACACTTCACAAGAGTTGATGTCTATATCGTTCAATCCAAGACCAGTAAGCTTGTCCTGAAGGGTGGTAGTTACAGAGGTATCAGGGACATGGTCAGTGCTTACTCTTACGCTTTGGCCTTGTGCTTTTAGCTCTGTGTCGGTGACATGGTCCACTCCGAGCTCGAAGTCTTCAAGTGCCACACATGGTGAAACATCAGCTAACTTCATATTCCTCCTCAGTGTTACAGGCTTGTCACTTGGGTTCACGACCTTCACAGGAACCCACCTGTCTCCACTCATTGATGACACAGTTCTCCCTACCATGATGCTTTTCCGGTTTGAGTGGGACTTTGAAGGTTCCACCAGTATGGTACTTCCCTCTGAGATAGGAGCCTTTCCAGGAAGCTTTCCCCACACTATGTGCTCCTGTTTGGGCATCAGCGTCACTGCATTGGTAAGTTTCACAGTCCCAATGACGTCTGGGATAGTGTCACCTTTCCATCTTGTTATGCCCGAGAGCATGCTCAAGAACTGTTCGATGCCTGGTTCACCAGTGGAGTCAGCTTTACTCATCACGCGCCAATAGCTGGGATTTTGCTTGAATTGGCGTAGCAGGTGTTTCAGCACATTGGTGCCTACTATCATTTGGTCACGCTGACCTGGCACGACTAATGTGGGCACGATTGCTTCTTGTCCATAGATTTTCAACTTTAACTGATGAATGCACTTGGGCCGCACATGCACACCACCACAACCCACCAGAAAGATGTCTTCGCTGGACTGAGCATTCTCTGAGAGCAACCCTGCCTTGTGGAGCTCCTCTTCTGCTTCTTCACTCATTGTACAAGCCATTGAGCCTGTGTCTAGCATTGCGTGCAGTGCAACTTGGTCATCAACCAGCACATCAGTGTAGAATAGATCATCTGCTTTCTCGAGCTTGTGTATATTCTGAAAAATCATGACGCTGCCATTCGGTGCAGTCTTGCAGCTCTCTTCATATATTGAACGCGAGTCTTCTTCAGTTTTGAGGGTCTGACATAACACACTCACACTTTTCCCTCCGTAGTGTGAGCGACTTAGTTTCCCTGGTTAGGTGTGTGGTTCTCTGCTTGGGTTTGCCGTGGTACAGCTCGTGTGCAATCTCTCCTTGCGTGGCCAGGTTCCAGGCACCCGAAGCACCTGTTCTCTTTCATGCAGTGTTCACGTGTGATGTGAGTCTTGTCACCACATACACGGCAAGAAGTGGGGCGTGTCCACGGGGTCGGCCGTTGGACAGGTGAAGCTGCTCTGGCCATGATGCCTTCCAGCATGCTCAGTACTCGTTCTAAGGCCCCTGCTTCTGAAGAGGTGACTGCACTCACCTTTGGCTGTGTAGGAGGTTCTTGAACTCCAGCCCTCATTGCAGTCAGCTCTTCAACTACAGGTAAACAGGTAGTGGCAGCTGCTGTCACCATTTTGAACTTCTCTGCTTTAATGGGCCTCCTCCTTGCCTGGTGCTCCCTCTGGTGTTCATCGATAGCCTCTTGCACTTCCACGGCTGACCATTTGCTGATAGGCTTACACCGGAACACACTGGAGAGTTCTGGGTTGGGGCAGTTCCTGATGAACATCATAGCAATTTGCGCTGACATGGTCTCCCTCTTTTCTCCACTTTTCCCCAGATACCGGTCAGCATGCTCAGCTGCTGCATTGAGCCGGACCCAGTAATCTACTGGGTTCTCATTTGCATCGGGATGTGTAGAATAGAAATCAGCCATCGGTAAGCTGGACATGGGAGAATCACTGAAGTATCTTCTGAGTATGTCGTATACCACTTCAGGGTGTGTGTTGACATCGGCACTACTCTTCAGCCCCACTTTAACGATACTCTTAGCTCGTCCCAAAAGGTGACTGAGGATTTCATCGGCCTGCTCTGAGGTTGGACAGTTATTTTTATGCAGGTAAGTATCCATCACCTCTATCCACTCTTGTACTGTGTATTTGTCAGAGCCATCTCCTCTAAACATCACTGGTTCCTTGCCAGCTGCTTTTACCATGATGTTTAGTCGAGACATATCAACTGGGGAAGGCATGGGCTCGAGTGGAGGGGAAGTCATGGGAGGTGGTGAATGGAGCCCCAGTGGCAAAGCGAATGGAATGGTGGAGTGGGGAGTCATGGGGGGTGGGCAATTGAGTTTGGGGGTACTTGTTTGGTTGGCTAATATGCGACTCACAACAGTGTTACCAATGTGGGTTCCCAGTTCCCCTAAGAGGTCACGCAGTTGTGCCAGAGTGTCATTATCAGCAGTGGCGGGAGTGGAAAACATCTGCCTTGCTACAGGCGTACCATTATCTATACTCTGAGGGCTGCTAATGCCTGGCGTCCTAGTTTGCTCTGCATTCCCTGGTTGCAAACACCCTCTACTCATCCCAAATCGTGTAAAATCCATTATAATTAAAACACAATGAATATGGTGGAATATAACAGTCGAAATGTGATGTTAAAATAATATTTAACTGTACAGGGACACTGTATTTGAGGAAAAATAATAATAAATTGTGGAAAAACACAGCCACAAATAAACGGATCCTTCCTGCTTGCTGTACGATACGCTTACTTGCTCACAGCATAACCTCGGCGATCTGCAGCGGCTGATCTGAAGAATCCGGGTCACGGCACCATTTGTAACCAATGTCTTTCTGCGTTGTGTCTTGTATCTTCCAGTGAGGCACACACAGGAGTCGAGTACTAGAGGTTTATTCTTTCCAAAGGAGACAAAACAACACGGGCGTCACACACAATCCGGGATATCACTCTCCACTCAGCTCCGTGCATCAGCGCTCACTCACGCTAGACACATATATCCTGTGACTTTCAATAAATACATGTAAGGAATAAATTATAAAAATGTAAACAAAGCATAAAATGATCTCAAATAAATTAATTAAATAAAAAGACAGTATATTAAATATATACACTAATAAAGGAAATAAAATATAATAGAGAATTGTCATTTTCCTCACACTCATTTTACATATTTTACCATAACAAAGACACATAACAGGCATACCTTTCCAAAGGAGACAAAACAACACGGGCGTCACACACAATCCGGGATATCACTCTCCACTCTACAAAACAAAGGAAGCAAACAATTGACCACACATACCGGATAAAACAACCGCATTTGAAATATCAAGGCGGGAAAAAACTAAGCTACCACCGGCTCAAGCTAGGTTACGAGTTAATCAAAATCCACCCTTCCAACAGTTCAATTAAATTGTCTAAAGCACCAGAGTTTCTCCCGCGTGCCTAAAAGCACGTCACAAAGCAGTGTGAACCACCACAGCCGTTCAAGGGCAACAAACAAGGGGTTAACATAAAAATCTAACGGAGAGAGACACAAACGGAACTCAGCAGCTCCGTGCATCAGCGCTCACTGACGCTAGACACACAGGTGCAACGCCAAACCACTCCCCCGGGAAACAAAAGGCATGCCATACGGAACAACGAAATCAACTTACAACTAGGAACCAATATTTGGTGGAGTTCACAATCAAAAAGGTATGAACAATGATAAAAAAATAACACAAAATAAAATTAAATTTAGCTCGGCTACACAAGGACAAGTCAACAGACAGATCACGTTCAAAAGGAGTGGTCGTTAGCGTCTTCGCCGCTATCCTCCAGGCTAGCCCAGGACAGTTGGGCAGCTTTGGTGGTAAACAACGGGTGGCAAAAACAGCAGTCGGCAACGACACAATCGGCAGTACCTAGAAGGCATACAGGTCACCCCGTTAGTGCTATACATAATTCTAAAAATAGCGATATAAAATAAGGCATACCTACCAGGAAGTTGGCAACTTCCTACTTAAGCCAGCGGCTCACAGCGCACCGCTGAATGTTACCATTCGGTTGGAATCCACACCGAGACTGTTACGCGATCAACAACCTGCACGCATCACCAACCAAGGCAGGGCACCAGCAGGCACCAGCAAGCAACAGGCACAAGCGCTGCAAAGCGTCCAGTGTGAAAAAGTAAATCACCATGCCAAACAAATCAGCTAGAGCGTCCACAGGGAAAGCACGCGTACATACCGGTAGCAAGTTGCCTGGAGGGGCGTAGCAGGAAATAACGAGGAGACAAATTGTGGCACCTCCCGACACAAAAAGCTACCTCAGAATAAATAAGGTGGAGACGCAAGCCATTGGCTGTGACGGCCCTGATCATTACAAATGGCTCTGCCCCTGCGTCTCACCACAATCACATAAGCAATATTCAAAGTAGCTCCTCTGGAACATATCTGCACAGATTTTCCCTGGCTATGAAAGGAAAAAAAAAAAAAAAAGAAACATACCCACAAAATTACAAATACAGTTATAATTGTGTGTTACAATGCGATTCAGGCAGATTTGCCCTTCCTCCTCGAACAGACTGGTGCTCCAGAAGCTTTAAAAAAGCATGCCTCGACAGGGAGGGAGCTGCCAACTTTATGTTTGAAAATGCCTCAAAAACATCAAACGAATATGAAGTCTGGCAGTTGGTAGTGCTTGGCCAGTAATTATACTGTAGAAGGTCCTTTACCCCTGGAGTCCATTCTGTTGTGCAGCAAGAGCAGACCTTTCGGGGTAAACACATCTCGTATCGTCCTGTGAAAAAAAAAACATTACACTAAGGATGTTTCACAGACACAATTGTGGTAAAGTTGATTGATAATAGTCAATAATAGTATCATTTGACAAGAAATTTAACGTTTGGTAATTGCTGGTATATTGATGAATTGAAGTTTGCCGTGCTTGCAGATGTTAAGTTGGGGTGCAAGTTCTGTGGTACTGAAACAAAAAGTGTGACTTCCAGGACATACCATTTATAGTGACCACTGCAATATGCCTCCCAGTGGTAACCTCAGCCTCTTCAGTGCAACCACATATTACCCTTTGGGCAGGCATTGGCAACTGACATACTGCAAAACAGAAAATATCTGTTTTTCTATATGCTTGTTACAATAGTGATTCGAAAATCCCACTCCAACATCCACAAAGTTGGCCAGACCACTATACCATATGTCACTATCACTGCTTTCTGACAAAAAGGAAATGTTTTAACATATCAAACACTGTGAAAAACCAACAGAATCAGTCAATGAGTGATGTAAATTAGGTTTCCGCACAATATTTTCACACAATATTTGGAATAACTCTTTACTAGTCTACAGAAATTGTTGAATGAACATACCCTGCTCGGAAAAATGAGGCTGGCCATTCCCATCCACCACCACTGCCTTTGTAGGGGGAATAGGCTCCAGATAGCCATGGAATATTGCCACCCTGCCATGGAAGACATGCCTCCTGTGGACCTCTATGTCACACTTGCCACAGAGGTACTCAAAGTCCAGTGGGACACACTCAAGGCACCGAATAACTGCCTCCTCTTCGTGGCATTTCTGGCATGTTTCCTGTAATGCTCTCTGTGCCGAGAGTTTGGCATCTAGGAGTAATGGCCTTGCTAATTTTGCCCTAACTCCAGCGAGCACCTGCTGTTGTGTCCAGGTTATGTCTGCTTTTGCCACTGGAGCTTCAGAGGCAAGGGTACCCCTTAACTCTTGAAGACGAGTTTCTGAACATAATATAACTGTTTAACCATCCGTCAATTGTGGGAAGGCGTAATACAAATTGAGTTTGACCGTGGAACACACTAGTGTTAAATTCAATTATGGTTTAATGCTTTTTGACCATGGTAACTATTTAATGGTATTACAAACAACATTATCAAGTGATAAGAGCCCTTCCCGCTCCCCCTCCCCCCCACACACACACACACATCCCACACCCCATGGTAATGGTCAGAGTCAGAGAGATCATTGAGAAAGTTGTGGGTATGAAGTTGTGGATATGGAGGAATGGGAAATGTAGTCATACAGAATATGCAGGCATACTCACCAAGACTTGCAGTCAATTCAATTCCTTCGAGCTGGACTTCCTCACTCACTGGGTTCACGGAAGCTGCAGAGACCAATATTTTTTGGGTTATCTATAGTATCAGGCTTCATTTTAGTCTGGAAATCCCCCAAAAATCAACCATACATCTGTCAAAGAGGGATAACACCATATTTCTACCCGCTGGCATTTCGTGAATTATTATTTAACCATGACAACAGTGCAGTAAACAACAACCTGATGCATGTCTGGGTGATTTCTGACGTTTCTGAAGTCGGCTCGTGACCACTTTCTTTTTTTTGACTGCACTCTTCTTTCTCCTCTTTTTTTTTGGAGGAAAGTGGGAGTCTCCCATTGCTGCCTACATGACAATAACAGCAACATTTTCAGATACAATATCAGACTGTAAAGTTATACTTTACATTGGATTACTCAAACAACAGCAATGGTAAAGTTCATACAAATGGAAGTAAGCTGATGAAATTGGTCTCACCCGGGCCTCAAGGAGTAGCGCATTACTGATTTCAGAAGCCATATGGTCCCTGATCTCAACGGCATCAGAACAAACCTTCTGGTTTTTGAACATCGCTGGACAATTGACACACAATACAGATAAAATACAGGAGTGTGTGTGTGTGTGTGTGTGTGTGTGTGTGTGTGTGTGTGTGTGTGTGTGTGTGTGTGAGTGTGAGAAAGAGAGAGAAAGTGTGAGAGAGAGAGCGAGAGAGAGAATGGCTCTTAAAAGTGCCTTTGTTTGTCTTTTTTGGAAAGCTATCTTGTGAATAATCTGTAACAAAGACAAAAAAACCTAATTAGAATGATTTCTACATTCATTGACAAAAATTAGAAGTATGATAGTAATTACTAGTTACATCTTAGTCAAAAAAATGCAGGGAATAAATAAAATAATCGAATCACCATTATTGTAATCGTCCGACCAACAAATTGCTCAATAACCATTCTTGTTATATTCTACACAAGAATGACTGAAGCACATGGGTGCACTTCCCAAAGGAGGAAGGCCATTAAACCAGTGACAACACTGTGGTTGAGACAGCTCTCTGGCCACACCAACATGCCTTGCTCTTTGGTGTTGCAATCAACCAGGACTGTGCGTTTCCCTTTAGTGTTTATAATATAAATAGGACTCTTGACAAAATCTCACAGATTGGGGCTCGGATTCTGTTGTCAAATCTCTTTCAAAGTTTAGTTATACTACTCCGTGAATCAATGTGTCAATGAGATGTAGGCTACAACGAGGGCTGTACAGTATGGACTACAATTTATATCAAGGTATGATTTATAATAAAATAATAATAATACATTTAATTTAGAGGCATTGATTTGGCATTGATTTGAGGCATAGACGATAACGGTATTATAACACGGTATGTTCTTTTTATCTTCTAATTTCTATATAAATGCTTCTGAGGGGGTATTAGCCAATCAGCGTTCACTCCCTGAGTGTCTCAGGTACTCTTTGCAAGGTTCATGACTGCGTCGAAGCGTCTGCGTGGTCACAGAGTTTTAGATTCACAGAAGAATAACAGAACGTCACCTCCCGAGATCCGACCCAAAGGATGAGGAACGCGGAACTAGTACCGACCGAATGGCTCCTAGGCTACTATGTGCGTGCGTGATTCGTGTAAAATCCAGGCCACTATTCCACTTCACTTATCCCTAATGCATGCACTCCATCCCTAATGTACATGGCGCTCATGTAATACCCTACACATCTGGTATTTGCACAAACACAGAGGAACGCGACGCATTGCGCACATAGTTCAACTATAATGCTGGCTGTCTAAAAATAGGCACCTGTTTTGATAACCCTAGCTAAATTAACTAATCAGAGATAATGGCTCTAGCTAACACGAGAAAAGTCTGAGACAACGTTTATATAACAATGCATATTAAACGCATATTAAACATGCAGGAAATAGGCTACATACCTGTTGAAAGTGATCCTGCAATGACTGGAAAAGGCGCAATTCTGGGATGTAGCCTGTGTGACGAAGCTATGACGCGCAGCCACAATGTCAACCGAATCGCCCGAATATTAATTAATGACTTGGACATCTCTGCATTTGTTGGCTATGTGTTTTTTGTGTATCGCTGACCAGTTTCAATAAAACAGCAATGGTTTGCAAGAGTATTTTGAGTTTGTTTGCATAATAAAAATAAGACATAGGCCTAGGCTACATTTTATGAGGCAATATCAGTTTAACATTTAACATTGTAGGCCTAACCAAAGTCGATAGGAAGGGTTTGTGAATGGACAAGCAACAAAATAGTTATTTTTTGGATATTTAAATTGGTTTTGGGGCCAATCATACGATTTCGGTTTACACCAAAAGTCCTCTAACAAAAAAATAAATATTTTGAGATTATCAAACAAAATGAACCACCCTTAATTTAATTAATTATTTAATTAATATGTTATTCTATACATTATCCGTTACATATTTGAATGCCCTCTTTCATAGATATGACACCACCATCACTGGGGCGTGGGAACAATTCTCCATATCCATATCGGACGGGGAGGGTGCTTATTGACAGTATAGCCTACACTAGACATAAATAGGAAGCTTGCAATGAGCATTTAAATCACCAGGAATAGTCAATAAACACTCAGGAAGAGGAATGACATGATAACTGAATTAATTAATTAAAATAACCCTGCCTCGTTCAATCAATGAACCTGGTGTTTTGCTTTCGCGGCTGCGTCAATGTCCGTGCGCATCTCTCAGAGTGACGTATTGACGTATTTAATTAATTATATATTTATTTATTTATTATATACATATTTATATAGCTACCTGTTTATATTCTGAGAAACGCTCTCATCCAAAAGGCATGGGTTTACATTTCGTTCTGCAGTACGAATAAAGTCGGACAATCATGCTCTGGGACACGATTCAATCGATTAATCTTCCTGAGCATGAGCACGAAATGTATTTGAGGAGGTCTGCTGAAAAAAAAGGGGGCATCAGAGTATCTCTAATACTTCATTTACCCTTTGGTGCATATGTTGTTTTGACACATACATAAGAGGGTGCCCTGTACCAGCGCACACCCCTTCTATAGTCGAATCAAATATCCCAATTGAAAGGCTATGGTTTGTGTTCTGTGTAGCACAAAATAAGTCAGACAACCGTGCTCTGGGACACAGTTCAATAGATTATTTTCGTGAGCATGAGCCCGATACATAATAGAGTGTGTACCACACTATCTGCTGCCAAAATTGTAGTATCCATATTCCATAATACAAAGCATGGACCCTTTGTTGCATTTGTGGTTTTGACGCATAGCCTACCTAGGGTGCACTGTACTTTCTGCCACACCCCTTCTGAAGCGAGCGCGCTCTCTCTCTCTCTCTCTCTCTCTCTCTCTCTCTCTCTCTCTCTCTCTCTCTCTCTCTCTCTCTCTCTCTCTCTCTCGTGTGTGAGCCACGGAATAACAGTGTAATTTACTTGCATTGGGGCAAATTCCGTGGCCACATCACGGACGATTTAAGTGATTCCGTGAGACCAACACGGACTGTGAGTTAAGCGCCCGTGGTCGACTCGCTCGTTGAAACGGGGATCCGTGTGTGAGCCACGGAATAACATTGTCATTTACTTGCATTGGAGTCAATTCCGTAGCCACATCACGGACGATTTAAGTGATTCCGTGAGACCAACACGGACTGTGAGTTAAGCACCCGTGGTCGACTCGCTCGTTGAAACGGGGATCCGTGTGTGAGCCACGGAATAACAGTGTCATTTACTTGCATTGGAGCCAATTCCGTAGCCACATCACGGACAATTTAAGTGATTCCGTGAGACCACCACGGACTGTGAGTTAAGCGCCCGTGGTCGACTCGCTCGTTGAAACGGGGATCCGTGTGTGAGCCACGGAATAACAGTGTCATTTACTTGCATTGGAGCAAATTCCGTGGCCACATCACGGACGATTTAAGTGATTCCGTGAGACCAACACGGACTGTGAGTTAAGCACCCGTGGTCGACTCGCTCGTTGAAACGGGGATCTGTGTGTGAGCCACGGAATAAAAGTGTCATTTACTTGCATTGGAGCCAATTCCGTAGCCACATCACGGACAATTTAATTGATTCCGTGAGACCACCACGGACTGTGAGTTAAGCGCCCGTGGTCTACTCGCTCGTTGAAACGGGGATCCGTGTGTGAGCCACGGAATAACAGTGTCATTTACTTGCATTGGAGCAAATTCCGTGGCCACATCACGGACGATTTAAGTGATTCCGTGAGACCAACACGGACTTTGAGTTAAGCGCCCGTGGTCGACTCGCTCGTTGAAACGGGGATCCGTGTGTGAGCCACGGAATAACAGTGACATTTACTTGCATTGGAGCCAATTCCGTAGCCACATCACGGACAATTTAAGTGATTCCGTCAGACCAGCACGGATTTTGAGTCAAGCCCCCGCCGTGGTCAACTTTGGCACACACACAGATTGAAACGGGAATCTGTGTGTGTGTGCCACGGAATATCAGTGTCATTTACTTGCATTGGAGCAACTTCCGTGGACACATCAAGGACAATTTAAGTGTTTCACTGAGACCACCACGGGTTTTGAATTAATCCCCGTGGTCGACTCGCTCGTTGAAACGGGGATCCGTGTGTGAGCCACGGATCATCAGTGTCATTAACTTGCATTGGAGCGAATTCCGTGGCCACATCACGGAAATCGGCGTGTTTCCGTGATGTGGCTACGGATTTCGAGTTAAGCGTCCGTAGTCATTACACGGATTCCTGTGAGACCAGGTTGGGACTGCACCAGTCACCGTGAGACTCCTCGACCACGCCCAACTCCAACATGGTTGCAAATTCGCGCCGTACCACGTCTTGTTTGTGGAAGGGCAGCCTGTAGGGGTGTGTCCGCACCGTTAACCCGGGCTGCGTCTCGATTACATAAGTAATTAACGGGGTGTGACCGGGCAGGGGCGAAATAACGTTGGCGAACTGGAGTTGCAGGTTGGCAACGTCCCACGCCTGACTCCCTGAGAGATTCTCGCCTGGGCCAGGGACTTCCGGTCCGAGCTCCTCTCTTTCTGGTAGCGTCGACGCAAACACGACAGGGACCGCATCGTTCCACCTATTCAGGAGGTTAATGTGGTTTTCGCCCCTGCCCGACTGCGCTACCTCGTAATCCACGTCCCAGACTCACCACTTGACCACAAAGGGCCCTTAACAATTCGCGAGTAGATTGGTGTCAGAGGCGGGCAACAGTAAAAGGACCTTATCCCCCAGGGTGAGATTGCGTAACCTAGTCCCTCTGCCGTACAGGCGTCTCTGACGCTCCTAGGCTCGGTGCTCACGTGACAATACCCCTAATGAGTGAAGCTTTGCACGCAAGTCCATGACGTACTGGATTTAGTTTTTGCTGTCACTGGACCCCTCCTCCCAGTTTTCTTTAATGAGGTCCAGAACGCCCCTGGGCTTGCGCCCATAGAGTAACTCAAATTGGGAAATCCCCGTGGAAGCCTGAGGCACTTCCCGCACTGCAAACAACAGAGGGTCTAGCCATTGATGCCAATTTCGAGCATCCTCGTGTACAAACTTACGGATCATGGAGTTTAACGTCCGGTTAAACCTCTCACACAAGCTGTCCGTGGCTGGGTGATAGACGCTTGTGCGGATGGCCTTGACCAGGGGTGCCCAATACGTCGATCGCGATCGACTGGTCGATCGCAGGGCCAATGAGAGTAGCTCACAGAACTCACCAAGAAAAACAAAAAAAACGCGGTTTTCAGAAAAGCAATTCATCCAATCATATAATGATATTAAAATGTGCCCGCTGATTGACGTGTAGACAGGCCAGTCTGCTTGTTGCTAAAAAGTTTGTTACACCATTACCATAACAACCATAATGTATCTACCTGGCCTACTACAGACAAGCGCCAATTGCTTTCCTTTTACCGCTGCATTTACGTTTGCTCGATTCTCTGTGTAGTAGCCTACGAAATATGATTCGGAAATGAATGAGGGAGGTAAAGAAATTAAAAAATCGAAGACTTACCATTTCCATCAAGAATGGGAAGAGGACTTCTTATTCACGATGTCACACTCAAAGTGTGTCTGTCTTATCTGTCGATCCAGCATTGCACTTCCAAAGAAGGGGAATGTAGAGAGACATTTTTGAATGGTTCATCGAACCTTTGATACGGACTTTCCTCCAAGCAGTGAATTGAGAAAGAGAAAGGTGAGGGAGTTGAAGTCTCAGCTACTTGGACAGCAGTCTCTTTTTACTCGGCCAACATCGACAGCCAAGGCCGCAACAGAGGCATCGTTCCGGGTGAGTCGCACGATTGTTAGGCACAAAAAGTGTTTCCAGGATGGAGTTATGGTGAAGGAAGCCTTCATTGAAGCATCAGATGCGTTATTTAAAGAATTTAAAAACAAAACGGAAATAATGTCTGCAGTCAAAGCTGTTCAATTGACAAGAAATACAGTGACCAGGCGATGCGAAATGATGGGCGACAACTTAGTACAGCAGCTTGCTAAGGACATTGACTGTTGCGAGTGCTTCTCGCTACAGATGGACGAGTCTACCGACATCACAGACAAAGCCCAGTTGTGCATTTTTATTCGAATGGTTCATGATATGACTGCAAAAGAGGAACTTTTAACAGTTCTGCATATGAACGCAGGGGAGGAAATTTTTCAGATTTTCAAAACCTTTATCGACAAGACTAAGATTCCAGTGTGCAAGTTGGTGTCTATCACGACGGACGGGGCGCCTGCCATGGTAGGCTGCCGTAATGGATTTGTTGCCAAATGCCGAGAGGATGAAGTGTTTCCTGACTTTCTAAGTTACCATTGTATCATACACCAACAAGCGTTGTGTGCGAAAATGTTGAACATGAAGGAGATCATGGACGTAGCAACAAAAGTGGCCTGTTCTATCCGTGCAAAATCTCTCCAAAGACGACTCTTCCGCTTGCAGCTTGAGGAGGCTGACAGTGACCACACAGAGCTACTCCTTCACACAGACGTAAGGTGGTTGAGTAGGGGGAAATTCCTTCAATGATTTTGCGATCTCCTTCCCGAGATAAAGCAGTTCCTTCAGGAGAAAAAACATGCAGAATACGAGCAACTTAATGATGATCGTTGGTTGCTTGATTTGGCGTTTTTAACTGATGTGTCAAACATGCTCAATGAGCTAAACGTGGAATTACAGGGCAAAGAGAAACTCGTGATCAATATGATAAGCACAGTGAACGCCTTCAAAGGAAAACTTAAACTGCTTTCTTCAAAGATCCAACGCCATGATCTGGGAAACTTTAGCAACCTTGCATCTGAGCTGAATAATCAAGAAAAGGACTCAACGGAGTTTGACAGTGCATGTTATGCAAAACAGATCGACACCGTCCTGTCAGACTTTGACAGGATATTTCAAGACTTCGCTCTACTCGAGCCAGTTGCTACGTTCATGTGCTTCCCTTTTCGGGAGGATACTGAGATCGATGTCCTCGCTTCCAAAATCTCAACAATGTTTCAGCTCAGTTCTGCCGAAGTTGAGGATGAGATCTTGACACTGCAAGCAGACAATAACCTGAAGGCCAGGGCCAATGAACAGTTCTGGAGTTTGCTCACAGAAGAAAAGTATCCCAACATGAGAAAATGTGCAACATCTCTGACTGCAATGTTTGGATCTACGTACTTGTGCGAGTCAGCCTTTTCACATATGAAAATTATAAAATCCAAATACCGCTCCACCCTGACCGACGATCATTTGGAGGCGTGTCTAAGACTGACTATCAGTAGCCATCGCCCGGACTATGCATCCCTTGTGGACTCCATCCAATGCAAGTCATCATCTGAATAAGGTAACCTACTGACCACTGATGTGAACATGCCCCTGTGTATGCAAAAAAAAAAGACTACATGCATAAAGTTAATTGTCTGAAAGTTTCAATGTTTGAACAGTGAATTGTAGTGTCCTAGTGTTAAAAAAGTGTCCTAGTGTTATTTGATCATAAATGTAGGCCTACTGAATTTTATTGGCAATGTATTGTGAACCTGCCACATGAAAAAAAAAAAATGGCTACATCCAATGTACACATAAAGTTAATAGTACACATAAAGTTAAAGTTAATGAAAGTTTCAGTTTGAACAGTGAGAGTGAGAGTGTGTACTGTGGGCCAAATGCCATTATCTATGTATGTATGTTAAAAGAAAATCCTAAATAAAAAAAAGTTACATTTCCATGTGTGGATTTTTTAAATAATAAATGTAGGCTAATAAATTGTACGGGCAATGTAATGTCACTGTGTATGAAATCACATGCTGATTAGTAGCCTCTATTGTGGATGTTACTGTTGTTATTTCCAGGGTTGGTATGGCAATTAAACTCAATCGTAAAATAATTAAACTTGTCATTTAGTGAAATAGCCCGTATGACACTGTGTGTTCGTTTTGGTATTGTAAATTTAAAAAAGACAATGTGCGTAAAAGATAGTGTGCGTAGTTAGTAGATCATTCTGACCCAGACACTTAAAAGGTAGATCACCATTCAGAAAAGTGTGGGCACCCCTGGCCTTGACCTTCAACAACACTCAAAGTTCCCTAATCGTGACATGAAACAACGCCTGCGCAACACTGTTCGCAGAGATGTTGCGCAACGGAATTGTTTCCGGGTGTCGGGTTGCGTAGTCGGACCTCGGGTTGAGGACCCCCCGCCTCCCCTGCTCCCTGAGCAGCGTAGAACGCCCCCGCCTCGGCACAGAACACATTATACAACTTACATGTCCCAACCGGACGTGTCCGCATCCCCATAGTCCCCCTAACAGCCTGTGGAAACCCAGCGCAATCCAACCCAAGAATCAGGGGATGCGTGAGGCTCGAGCTAACCGCCGCCTTGACACTAAATTTCTCCCCCATTACAAATTTCGATAGGGACCATCCCTCGTGCACATCCCCTTGTATACACCTCACCGAAACGCTTGACGCCTCCACCAATGCCTCGGACCTCACCAGGCACTGATGGATCATGGTCTGTATGCAGCCCGAGTCCAAAAGCGCCTGATACGTACCCCGCTGAATCCTCACCAGGATACGGTACGCCTCGCCGGGGCCGTGGGGAGGAGACGGGGCACCGGTGACGCGGACGACCTGGCCCACCTCCATTAGAGGCTAAACCCGCCGGAAGTGACCAGGCCGACCACACCGCCAACACACCCCTGCCGTCTGAGCGCCCGTCTGCGGAGTGGGGCTGGGAGGTGATTCATGTGCCCACTCTCATCCCCCCCTCTCGCCCTCGGCGCCGGGCTTGGCCTGTCCCGCCGTAGGGCAGCTCCACCGGTGCGTGGGGCCGGTGTTGGTGGTCGCTTGGCCGTCGGTGGCGCCAGGTCGACCGCAGCAGAGAGGCTCTCGGGCCGGTGGTACCGGACCCAGGCGGATGTCCTGGCCGGAAGCCCCTCAACGAACCTCTCCAGGGCCACCCAATAGTATCCAGCTGCAGCCCCGGAGAAAAACACCCTGGCGTGAAAGAACACCCAGGCGGGACAGAACACCCAGGCGGGACGGAAGTACTGTGGCTGGACGGAAGTTACCTCAGACTATTTTTTTATAGACAAATAAACGTATTCATCGCTTCAATTAACATAACAAATAAATAAATATTTAGACACGTTAGTAACCATTTTTATAGGTTAAAAAAAGTTTAACGTTATTTAGACAAATACCTCAAACAAAAAAATGAACATAATAAAACAATATTATGACATGTCAGTAAGCATTTTTTTTTTTTTTTTTTTAACGTTATTTAGACAAATAAACTAATTTAGTGTGTAGATAATTATTTAATGGAATTGAGTGCATTATACACTTTAATCATTAAGTAATTGACCATTAGAATTATGTAATTGTTTTAATATGAATAGAATCAAATTTTATTTTTTGTTAAGTATATCATCATAATTTGATATAAATATACATTGAAGAATAACCACACCAAAGTTTCCTCACAATTTATTTACCCACCTGTCAGTGTGGCTGCCAGGTGGGTGGCTCTCTTTCAAGTAGCTGACCTGCCTAACATGCTGTCTATCACCAGACACATCCTGAGCATCCCAGCATCCACTGGATGTGTGGAAAGGATCTTCTCCAGAATGGCCAACAAATGGAGTGCCTGCAGGAACAGGTGCTCCACAGAGCTCATGAGAAGTGAGCTCCTGATCGCTCTCAACTTTGAGCAGTCCTGTTCAGAGTTTACAACAGCGCTTTGAAAGACAAAGAGTTACTCAGTGCTGCAAGAAGTAACAAGAAGTACACCTGGAAAAAGAAGTAACAGTTTTGAGGGGAGGAGTGATGTTGAGGGATGGAGTAATGGGACCATCCCATTACTCCTGAAATTGACAGGCAGAATAAAAAGAACAGAATTTAGAATGAAACTTGTTCAAACTTAGAACAGCAGACATTAAAACCAGACAGGCGCAACAAAAACACAAAGTTTAAGTGTTTTTGTTGTTTATTTGTAATGTTGTTTTTTTTTAAATGTTCAAAGAGAGTCACTATAGTTATGCACTTAAAAAGTTACATTAAGTTTTCAGTTTATTTAGTTTATATTTTAAAAGTTAATTGTTGCACACGCCACACAAAGAGATTTCATTCAAGATTTAATTGACTGCACTTTATAACAACACTCATAAAGCATACCAACTTCTATTATCAAAAGAAGAATGCGAATTGGATACTGAGAAGTGGTATATTTTAAAAGTGGGTGATATGACTGCATTCATGGCCTCTGTCACAAAATGGAAAAATGCCATCAGCCAAGGAGAAATTGATCATGACAATATTGGACTAAATGTTGATAATGTGGCACCTGAGGACAGTATCTCTGCAGTGTTAAGTCGCAGATCAAGTCGCTCAGCCACATCCTCCACATCATCAGCAAGGATCCGAGCTGAAGCTGAAAAGGCAGCTATTGAAACGAGGATTCAAGCACTGAAGCAAAAGCATGCTCTGGAGGAAGAGGAGGAAGAATTAAATGTGCAAAAGGAACAATTAAGGAAAAGAAGAGAGACACTGGAGTTGCATACAGAATTAGCAGCTACAACAGCAAAGCTCACTGTGTATAATTCTGCAGAGGAACAAATGGACTCAAATTCAATGGATGGCATGAAGGCTTATTATCACGACATGGTTGACAGGTATCGACCCAAAGGAATGGACCTTCTTGTGAGTGACACAGTGCAAGAGCCCATTGATGAAATGCCAAGTGTGCGTCCAAAGGAAGGAGTTCAATTCCAACCTCCCATCCTGCTCAGTAGACCTCACATCTCAACTCAAACAGCTGGTTGGGACTTTGAGATAAGTCCAACACAAAATGTGAGCCCTGTAACCCAAGTACTCTCCTCTCCCAAACAAACCCAAGGTATACAGACCTCCTCTCCTAGACAAACCCAAAGTATGCAGACTACAACACAATCACAGGACAGTGAAAGTAAAGACAACGTATGCAGTATTCTCCAAAGGCAAAATGATATAACGAGTATTCTTGTTAGACAGCAACAACTCTCTTTATTGCCCCAAAAGGACATTGCTATTTTAATGGGGACGTATTACAGTTCTAGTCTTTTATACTGTCATTCGAACATGCTATTGAGTCTAAAACTGATAACAACAGAGACAGGCTGCATTTCCTCCAACAGTACACTAAAGGTCCGGCACAAGAACTTGTGAGAAGCTGCCAAATTATGAGTGAACAGAGGGGATATCCTAAAGCAATAGGTCTGCTGCATGAACATTATGGAAATGAGTACAAAGTTGCCAGTGCCTATATTGACAAGGCGCTCTCATGGTCTAACATCAAGTCTGAAGACCCAAAGGCACTGCAAACATTCACTTTATTCCTCAGAAGTTGCTGCAATGTCATGGAAGAAATGAACTTTATGGAAGAACTTAATCTCGGCTCAAATATAAAAGCAATAATCATGAAACTTCCGTACAAAATGCGGGAAAGATGGAGAAACATAGTATGCGAGCTACAAGAGAAGCGGTGCAGTTGAGCAACACTAATGGATCTGGTCAAATTCCTGGAGAAGCAAGTGAGAATATCCACTGATCCAGTGTTTGGCAACATTCAAGATCAAACCGTCGACAGAGCTAAAAGAAAAGTACCCCCCCCCCTCAAGTTAAAAGCAACAGGTAGTTTTGCAACAAATACTGACACCATTGAACCAAAATTCACATCCAAAATCCCCAACCAGTCACAAGGCCTTTGTCTCTTTTGCAACCGAGGTGGCCACACATTAGAGTCATGCTACGCTCTGAAGAAAAAGCCACATAGAGACAAAATTGACTTCTTAAAGGAAAAAGGAATATGTTTTGGCTGTCTTATGAAAGGACATATGAGTAAAGATTGCAAAAGGCGTCTAATCTGTAACGTATGTGACAAAACCCACCCTGGACTCCTCCACATTACAAGAGAAGAAAGCAGTCGTCAGAGGAAATGGTGAGCTCTCTTCAGGCATGTGGTCATATTGGGGCCGGTAGTGATGAATGCAGACTTTCTATTGTGCCAGTCAAAATCAAAAGTAACACCAGTGACAAGACCATAGAGACATATGCCTTCCTTGATAATGGAAGTACTGCCACATTTTGTACCGAAGGGTTAATGGAACAACTCAACATCAATGGCAAGAGGACTCGCATTCTACTTCGCACCATGGGCCAAGATAAGTGTGTTCCATCACATATCATAACAGGACTAGAAGTCTCAGGACTTGAACAAGACAAATTCATCCCCCTGCCAAAAGTATTCACACAGAAAACTATACCGGTGACAAAGAATAACATTCCAAAACAGGAGGACTTGGCAAAATGGCCTCACATGGATAAAGTACATATTCCAGCTATTGAGGCTGAAGTGGAGCTGCTGATTGGGACCAATGTTCCAAAGGCTATGGAGCCCTGGGAAGTGATCCATAGCTCTAAAGAGGGACCCTATGCTGTGAAAACCATGTTGGGCTGGGTATTTAATGGTCCACTAGGTGTCAGCGACAACAGCGACAAGGACAGCTGTCCCACTGCCACTGTGAATAGAATATCTCTCATAGATGTTAATGAAATGTTAATCAATCAATACAATCATGATTTCAAAGAGATATCAGCAGATGACAAGCCAGAGATGTCAATAGAAGATAAACAATTCATGAAAATTGCAAATGAATCAATTGTACTTAAAAATGGCCATTACCAACTAGACTTGCCATTTAGAAAGGAAAACAATGTAATGCCAAATAACAAAGTGATCGCAGAACAGCGTCTGGTGAATCTGAAAAGAAAATTAAAAAAGAATGAACACTTTCAAAGTGAGTACACTGATTTCCTTTCAGATGTAATTGATAATGGATATGCTGAAGTGGTGCCGCAAGAGCAACTGGAAAGGAAAGATGGAAGAGTGTGGTATATCCCACACCATGGGGTTTATCACCCACAAAATAAATCACTAAGAGTTGTGTTTGACTGCAGTGCAACTTACCAAGGAATGTCATTAAACACAGAACTGCTACAAGGACCAGATCTGACAAATGGACTTGTCGGGGTCATTTCCAGATTCCGTCAGGAGCCAGTCGCAGTCATGACTGATATAAAGGTAATGTTTCACCAAGTAAGAGTGTCCCCAAATGACGTGGATTTTCTTAGGTTCTTATGGTGGCCTAAAGGTGATGTGAACCGTAAACCAGTTGAGCATCGTATGCTTGTGCACCTGTTTGGAGCCACGTCCTCCCCCAGTTGTTCAAGTTTTGCATTGAAAAGGGTTGCAGAGGACAATAAGAACAATTTTCCCCATGCAATAACTGACACTGTCAAAAGAAATTTCTATGTCAATGACATACAGCTTGTCACTGATCTCTCAACTATATGCCACAAGGGAGGATTTCACCTCACAAAATGGATGAGCAACAGCCGAGAAGTGCTCTCCGTCATTCCAGAACAAAACAGGGCAAAAGGAGTAAAACAACTGGATTTAGACAAAGATAAACTTCCCACAGAAAGAGTACTTGGTTTGCACTGGTGTGTTGAAAACGATGCATTTAAGTTTAACATCAAAGTCAAAGAAAAGCCACAAACCCGAAGAGGAATGCTATCTGTAGTGAGCTCAATCTACGACCCTCTTGGGTTCTTGGCCCCCTTAACACTGCCTGCCAAGTGTCTCCTCCAAGAACTATGCAAACAAAATCATGGCTGGGATCAACTTATACCTAAAGCGACATCTGAGAAATGGCTAAAATGGACTTCTGACCTTGTCAAGCTGGCAGTCTTTAAAGTAGACTGCATTAAGCCAATACACTTTGGGAAACCAGTTCATTCCCAACTACATCATTTTTCAGATGCAAGTGACTATGGCTATGGTACAGTTAGCTACCTTCGGTTAACTAACAAAAGAGGAGAGGTCTCTCTGGCCTTTATGATGGGAAGAGCCAGAGTTGCGCCGCTGAAAAATATCACTATCCCAAGAATGGAATTGACAGCTGCTATGTTGTCAGTCAAAGTGGACAAAATGCTCAGAGCAGAATTGCAGTTGCTACTGGAAAATTCAGTTTTTTGGACTGATAGTCAAGCAGTAATCAAGTACATTGCAAACGAGCATACCCGATTCCATACTTTCATTGCAAATCGAGTGTCAACAATCAGAGATAACACAAAGGTATCACAATGGAAGTATGTGGAGACAAAGTTAAATCCAGCCGACGATGCATCTAGAGGACTTAGTGCTGGAAGACTTGTGGATGGAAAAAGATGGATACAGGGACCAACTTTCCTGTTGAGGCCAATGAGTGAATGGCCAAGTGCAACCCTGAAATCCCATGCACTTAATCCAGATGATCCTGAAGTCAAAGTAAGGTTGGTTGTGCATAATATTGTTTTGAAGGAAACGGAAAACCCTACCAACCAACTGCTCTCTTATTTCTCCTGTTGGTTGAAGTTAAGAAAGGCTGTGGCATGGATATTAAAGTTAAAAGGTGTCTTGCAATCTCTAGTAAAACGGAGAAAAGAAAAGGAATCCTGTGTCAATCGCCCATACACACGATCACAAAGTAAAGTGACTCACTCACAGCAGATGGGAAGGAAGGCTATAAGTGAACAACACATAAATATCGATGATCTTGAAACGGCAGAAAAATGTATCATCTGTTTCTGCCAAAGACAAATATTCCCAGAAGAGATGACCAGATTGGAAATGGCGCCATCTGGGGTCAAAAGGTCAAGTCCCCTTTACAAGTTGGACCCAGTATTGGAGGATGGGATTTTGAGAGTGGGAGGTAGACTTGACAGATCAGCTATGCCTCAACAAAGCAAACATCCTATTATTCTGTCAAAGAACATGCATATTTCCTCTCTTATCCTTCGCCAAATCCATGAAAATGTTGGTCATAATGGAAGGAACCATGTTCTCTCGCAGCTGCGCCAGAAATACTGGATTACAGGTGCAAATGCCGCTGTAAGAAACATCATCTCAAAATGTGTTGAATGCAGGCGCGTAAGAGGAAGACCAGGAGAACAGAAAATGGCAGGTTTACCTGTTGAAAGACTAATACCAGATAACCCTCCATTTACAAACGTTGGACTTGATTATTTTGGGCCCATCGAGGTAAAGAAAGCAAGGAGCCTCGTGAAAAGATACGGTGTCATATTCACCTGCATGTCAAGCAGAGCAGTGCATTTGGAGGTCGCTCACTCACTTGATACAGACTCCTGTATAAATGCAATAAGGAGATTTATCTCCAGAAGAGGACAAGTGGAACATCTAAGATCAGATAATGGAACCAATCTGGTTGGAGCGGAGAGAGAGTTAAAGAAAGCTCTTTTAACACTGAATCAACACCAAGTCCAAGATTCCCTGCTACAACATGGAGTTTCAACCCCCCTGCTGCCTCTCATCACGGTGGAGTGTGGTAGCGACTTATCAGAATGGACTCTTTCAAAAATCAGACCTCTATGCTCGACGTCGCTGGAAGCAGATCCAGTACATAGCAGAACTGTTTTGGAAGCGCTGGACGAAAGAGTACCTGCCCTTACTGCAGGAGAGACAAAAGTGGTGTGCAGTAAGAAGGAACTTTCAAGTTGGAGATGTGGTGATGATAGTGGATTCGACAGCACCCCGTGGCTCTTGGTTGCTTGCCAGGATAAAGGAAACCATTGCTGACTCAAAGGGTCTCGTTCGCTCTGTCAAACTACAGACGAGGACAAGTGTTCTTGAGCGGCCTATAACCAAGATCTGCCTGCAGTTGGAGACAGAAGATTGAAATGAACTTGAAATAATTTATTATTTTTGATGTATTTCGGCACATATAGTAGCTCCTTCTTATTTAGATTGATATAATTGTAATTGTTACATACCTATACAATTAGGGGCCGGTGTGTAGGAGCCATATTCAGTTTAGTATTATTTGTGTGCAATGGTTGTTTTTGGTGACCTCTACAGGTCTTGAGTGCCTGTGTGCATATAATAGGAGATCGACAGAGTGCCTGTTAGGGTAGCGCTAGCTGCTGGACCCAAGAGCAGAACACAGAGACAGGGCAGGAGTTGGAGTGACGGTTAACAGGTTTATTTAGTTCAGCTAGGAGTGAAGCAGGAGGTTGGTTGGAGTGGGGCGTATCGGGCTGGAGGGAGTGAAGACTGCAGGCTGGAGGTGACGATCCAAAAACGTAACTACCATGGTAACACGAAGTACGATCTGGCGATGACTGCAGGGAAACCAGGTGTATTTGTAGGGGAGTTGATGAGACGATGCAGGCCAGGTGTGAGCAGTTGAGTGGCAGGCAAGCCAGAGACAGACAGGGGGCGTGGCCAACACAGGGGCAGAATACACAGCACCACAACAGTGGCCTTGACAGTGCCAGGTGTGGCTGATTACACAGCAAAAAAAAATTCTACAATGGCTTGGCCCACATCCTGCTCTTTGTTTGTTTTAAGTATTCTCAGTCATTTTTCTTTGATTTTTGTACAAAATAAACCATAAGACCTTTTTTGCAAACCCAACAAACTTCTTGACAATATCGTTTTTGGACTCAAGCATTGTTAGAATCTAGTCTGCAGTCAGTCACCAGTGATGTTCATTTGAACTAGGAAAACCTGAGAAACGTCACTACAGTCGCTTACAATTCATAAAACAATCTAGGGTTAAAAACAGCGAGAGCTGCATCGCCAACAGCATGATCAAAACAAGACATAAGACCCAGGTAGGAGGGGTAAGAACAGCAGTGAGGAGACCCAGGTAGGAGGGGGTAAGAACAGCAGTGAGGAGACTCAGGTAGGAGGGGGTAAGAACAGTGAGGAGACCCAGGTAGGAAGGGGTAAGAACAGTGAGGAGACCCAGGTAGGAGGGGGTAAGAACAGCAGTGAGGAGACCCAGGTAGGAGGGGGTAAGAACAGTGAGGAGACCCAGGTAGGAGGGGGTAAGAACAGTGAGGAGACCCAGGTAGGAGGGGGTAAGAACAGTGAGGAGACCCAGGTAGGAGGGGGTAAGAACAGTGAGGAGACCCAGGTTGGTGGGGGTAAGAAAAGTGAGGAGACCCAGGTAGGAGGGGGTAAGAACAGTGAGGGGACCCAGGTAGGAGGGGGTAAGAATAGCAGTGAGGAGACCCAGGTAGGAGGGGGTAAGAACAGTGAGGAGACCCAGGTAGGAGGGGGTAAGAACAGTGATGAGACCCAGGTAGGAGGGGGTAAGAACAGTGAGGAGACCCAGGTAGGAGGGGGTAAGAACAGTAGCCCAACGGGGATACGAGGGGAACCCACGGTAGGGGGTCGTTACAGCGAGCAGGCCAGTGGGAACACATGTGTTTTGAGGAGGGATTTCAATGTTCAGGGTGTCTCTTACAGTTCAGCTGAGAGCCCTAGCACCCACGGTGCTCAGAGCCCTAGCACCCTAGGTGCTGAGAGCCCTAGCACCCACGGTGCTACGAGCCCTAGCACCCACGGTGCTCAGAGCCCTAGCACCCTAGGTGCTGAGAGCCCTAGCACCCACGGTGCTACGAGCCCTAGCACCCACGGTGCTGAGAGCCCTAGCACCTACGGTGCTGAGAGCCCTAGCACCCACGGTGCTGAGGCGGGAGGTCGGGACGGTGAAGACCAGCTGAGGATGACGAAGGGAGCGGCAGGGCCTGTCCTCCTGGAGGAGGTCGAGGAGATAAGTGGGGGCCATGTTGTGGAGGGCTTTGTCGGTGAGCAGAACGAGTGCTGATGATGTCATTGTCAGTTCTGTCAATCATCTACCAAGTATGTATTCATCTGTCTCTCCACTCTCTCAGACGATTTTGATGAACATGACTCAGTCTCTCTCCCTCTCGCTCCCTCTCTCTCTCTATTTCTATCTTTTTATTTATTTTTGGCTTGGGAAGCTTGGTTAACTCTGGGCTACTCACCCTCATCCTTGGGCCTATGGGTTTAATGCAATTTGTGGTGGCCTTGGGTTACTTTTGCTTTTTGTTTTTTTCGTTACCTGATATTCCTGTCTATATGTTTGTTTATGTTCTTTGTTTGCTTGTCTGGTCTATATATGTATTCGTCATTTATGTGTTTAACACTTTATATTTTGTGATCTTTGCTTATGGTTATGTCGTGACAGTCCTCTATGATTTTGTGACAGTACTCTTAAATTTATACCAATATGGACAGTGTAAAAGGTCTTAAAGGTCCCATGACATGAAAATCTCACTTTAGGAGGTTTTATAACATAAATATGAGTTCCCCTAGCCTGCCTATGGTCCCCCAATTGCTAAAACTTGCGTTTGGTGTAAAACGAGCACTAGCTGTTCTGCTCGCGATTTGGAATGTCTGTATTGTTGACGTCATCAGGAATCTCAGCTCCGCCCCTTACTCTGCCTGGCCCGCCCAGAGACGTTGGCCCGCCAATGAGACTCGACCGTGCGAGCGCCACATGTGTGTGTGTTTGTGTGAATACACACACTGTAACGCAAGTGTTTCTCGTCGGTTCTTTGACGTGTTTTGTATTTCCACAACGAGACTGTTGTGGGGGTTATCTGAGCCATGGTTGAGAAGGAATTGGGGGAAAGGAACTTTGGCTTTGACTGGCTGAAGTACATGAACTGCGACATGCCGCCGGTTGCCGCGAGGCACCATCGCCCGGCAGCCGGCAGCAGGCAGCGCCCGGTTCAGTCGACTTCAGGTTGATGTGAAAGTGGAAGAACCAGAGACGTCGCAGAACCCGACAAAGTCGTTTGTGATTCATTATATCGTCTGGAGGCGCACACCGCTTTTGGCCGTGATAATATGTATTAAATGATATAGATTTCTATATATGATATGATATTATTTAGATATAGAGCTCCAGGACTGTAACGCAAGTGTTGTACACTTCCTTGTTATTTGGATAACCGTTCTGTCGGACTCTCGTCTCTGGTATTTCTACAACGAGACTCGTATTGGGGGTTATCTCAGCCAAGGTTGAGAATGAATTGGGGGGAAGGAACTTTGGCTTTGACTCCCTCAAGAACATCAACCACGACATGGAGGAGAAAGGGATTGTTGGCGGCGAATGTCTGCAGCTTGAGACCCGCTGAGGGACCACCGCCAGAGGCGGAGGTGCCTAAGCGCTGCCCGGCAACGTTCCCTTTCTCCTCCTTGTCGTGGTTCAGTCTACTTCACATTGATGAGGACGTTGAAGAACCAGGAACGTCGGAGAACCCAACGCGGTCGTTTGAGATTCATAATATCGACTCACACATCTTTTGGCGGTTATAATATATATTATATGATATAGATATCTATGTAGGCTATATGATAATATTTTGATATAGAGCTCCAGGACTCCCGTGTGTCCTAGAATATTTACAGAACACGGCTAAAGGCTGTGTGCGCCTCGCCATTGATACATCCACTGTAAACAGAGCGAATGGTACCGTGGCTGCAAGCTGCTCAGGGCCACACCCCCACCCTCCTCCTTGACCCGCCTCGCTCCTCCTCATTTGCATTATAGCTACAGACACCAAAACAGCGCATTTGGGGGAAGCTCAATGTGCGACTGGCTCGGAGTGGCTGTAACTCTGCACCACGGCTGAATTTCGGGAACGTCTTTGAATACTGTGTTAGTTGCCCACTAATACCTATATTAAAGAATACATAAAATAGCATGTCATGGGACCTTTAAAATAATACACATAAATATCAGGAGCCTCAAACATAAAATTGATTTATTGAGGCCATGGGTTGAACAACACAAACCGAATATAATTACATTATCAGAAACCTGGCTCAATGACAAGATATCGAACAATGAAATCAAATGAACAAACTATGTCCTATACAGAGCAGATAGAGCTACAAGGGCCGGAGGCGTTATCACATATGTCTCATCCAATCTTGCCTCCGAGCTGGTTGTGCCCACAGTTGAGCCGGTCCACTTTGAAGGTATTTTTGTGAAAATCATCCTACATGAGAGCAAATACTTAACCATTGGAAACATTTATAGACCCCCTTCAGCTCCTGCTGAATCCTTCAAGTGTATTATATCTACTATTAACTCCATCAAGGACAAAAATTAGCTGACACTTCTTGGAGATTTTAATAAGAACTGGGCAGACAGATCTTCCTATACAGCTAAAAATACTATTAGGAATTTGAACCTAACACAGCTAATTAGTGAGCCCACTCGGGTCACACCTACAAGTCAATCTTTGCTTGACTGGATTCTGGTCTCACATCCGAACAGATACATTAAATCTGGGATAATGTCCGACTGCTTCAGTGACCATTGTACCATCTTTTGCATCTGGAAAATAAAGTTACCTAAGCTCCCTCCGAAGCTAATCCAAATTAGACAATACAAGAAAATCAATGTTGATGCATTCATTAACGATCTTATTTCAATTAACTGGGACCGGTACCAAATCATATCAAATGTTCACGATGCATGGGCATTCTTACACTCAGAATTCACAAAAATGATTGATAAACATGCCCCTTTCAAAATTATTAAAGTTAAGGGCAGCCATCTTCCGTGGATCTCAGCTGATCTCATTAGCACCTTCAAGCAGAGAGACAAAGCCTGGGCTGTGTATCGCAGCACAAGAGATCCTGCTGACTGGGAGAAATACAGATTGCTAAGAAATAAAATCAAAATCTTGACCAGAAACTCTAAATCAAATTATTACAATGAATCACTTACCAATGATTATAAAAATACTAACGCACCAGATAAAACCGCTCATCATACTCAGTTAAAAGTCAACGACACAATTTTACATAATCCTCTTCTTGTAGCTCAAGCTTTCAATCAACATTTCTCCTCAGTCTGTACTCCCACAGCTGATTCCTATGTCATTAACAATACACCACCATGCCACAGCACATTCTCCTTCAGGAGAATTACACCGGTTGAAGTCCTGAACACAATTAATAACCTCAAAGTATGCAGTGGTCCCGGCTTAGATGGCGTAGAAGCCAAATTTCTTAAACTTGCTCAACACATTCTCATGTACCCTGTTTGTGACCTTTTTAATTTATCACTATCAACCCATGACATCCCCTCCATATGGAAATGGTCACGAATCACTCCACTCGACAAAGCAGGTAATCAACTTGACCCCAATAACTACAGACCAATTTCAATCATTTGCTCAATAGCTAAAGTATTCGAAAAATTAGTATTTAACCAACTGTCTAATTATCTGTCCTGTCACCTGCTCAATCTGGTTTTCGTCCAAATCACTCCACAACTACCGCTTTACTGAAACTCACCTACACTGACAATGACAACAATGACATACACTCTGCATCTACTAATCGTAAACTGACCGGTGCAATCTTTATTGACCTTACCAGGGCTTTTGACCTTGTCGACCACTACCTTCTACTCGATAAATTATATTCCATTGGTATTTCACGAAACGCTTTACTCTGGTTTAATTCATATCTGCACAATAGAAAACATTGTGTTGTCATTCAGGGCACAACTTCTGACCTTGCATTTCAGGAACGTGGTGTGCCACAAGGCTCAACACTAGGACCACTTCTGTTTTCTATATTTATTAATGATCTTCCTTCCATTTTCTCTGGTTGCAACGTTCAACTCTATGCTGATGACACAGTCATATACACGTCACAAACTAACCTATTACAAACTCAGTCAACATTGCAATTTAACCTCAATTATCTCGAATCATGGCTCAGAGAAAATAAATTACTTATCAACAAAACAAAAACAAATACAATGCTCTTTGGGACCAATCAGAATGTCAAAGCACAAACTAACAGTCAATCCTTCAATATTTCTTGCCTCGATGGTACACTACTGCATAGAGTTGAACAAACAAAATATCTTGGTCTCTGGCTTGATTCAACTTTATCATTCAAATGCCATATAGATAACATAGCCCGGAAAATTAACTTCAGCACTGGTATTCTCTACCGAAATAGAAACTGTTTTACATTTACAGTACGAAAGAGACTAGTTCAACAACTCATACTACCAATACTTGATTATCCTCATCGTCCTCATCGTCATCCGCTTATCCGGGGTCGGGTCGCGGGGGGAGCAGCTCAAGCAGGGGGCCCCAGACTTCCCTTTCCCGGGCCACATTGACCAGCTCTGACGGGGGGGATCCCGAGGCGTTCCCAGGCCAGTGTTGAGATATAATCTCTCCACCTAGTCCTGGGTCTTCCCCGAGGTCTCCTCCCCACTGGACGTGCCTGAAACATCTCCCAAGGAAGGCGCCCAGTGGGCATCCTTACCAGATGCCCGAACCACCTCAACTGACTCCTTTCTAAGTAAAGGAGCAGCGGCTCTAATCCGAGTTCCTCACGGATGGCTGAGCTTCTCACCCTATCCCTAAGGGAGACGCATGCCACCCTTCTGAGAAAACTCATCTCGGCCGCTTGCACCCGCGATCTCGTCCTTTCGGTCATCACCCAGCCCTCATGACCATAGGTGAGGATAGGAACGAAGATCGACCGGTAGATCGAGAGCTTTGCCTTGCGGCTCAGCTCTCTTTTCGTTACAACGGTGCGGTAAAGCGAACTTGATTATGCAGATGTAATTTATCAGACCGCCCCTAAAACACACCTTCTTCCGCTCAATTCAGTTTACAATCAATTATGCAGATTTGTCCTCGACTGTCCATACATGACTCACCACTGCACCCTTTATGAAACTCTCAATTTACCATCTCCCACCTCAAGAAGACACCAGCACTGGCTACAATTCATATTCAAATGCATTTACTTCAATTATCCACAGTACTTAAAACAACTTTTGGTACCATACACATCATCACATCAACTCAGGCATTGTTCACAAATCTACTTCAGTACACCTACATCATCTGGCAAAAAAGCATTTATATCCAAAGCTCCCTGTGACTGGAACAATCTACCAATCCATATTCGCTCCATAACATCATTCAACCTGTTTAAAACTGCACTATCCTCCCATCTAGAGACCACCTGTTCATGTTTTTAATAACCATAATTTTAACAGATTTATGACACAATGATATATGTGCTATGTCCATGCGTTTTGTTTTGTTTTGTTTTGTTTTGTTTTGTTTGTCTTGTCTTGCTGAATTGTACGATAAAAAGTCCATATTGTAGTTTATAGGACCCCCTTGAAAACGAGATGATTCATCTCAAGGGATTGTTCCTAATAAAGAATTTCCAAGAAGGGTTTTAAGGTCAATCCGGTGTTGGACAGGGAGCCAGTGTAGTTGGACGAGAATGGAGGTGATGTGGTCGGGGGATTTAGTGCTGGTAATGATGATGTTTAACATTCTTTAACCTGAGACCCCCACTATTACCCTACATATCCGGATCAAACCATTTAACCTGATACCCCACAACAACCCTACATACTGGGTCAAACCATTTAACCCCAAAGAGGAAAGATTGTCTCCACATGGAAGTTTTAAATAAATAAATCTCACATTATGTAAATTTTTCTGAACAGAACCAATAATAATCTCCTACTGCTCTTCAAAATGTGTATTTCTTCTCTGTTTTCAAGATAAGAGTCTCTTACCACTCAACAGTGTGTCGGCCAGTTCCTCCTGGTTCATCTCCATCAGGCAGAGCTTTGTGATGTCCACCACTCCCTGCATGGCGCGCCTCCTCTGCTCCTCCTTCTTACCATCCACCTCCTTCTCCTCCACTCTCTGACCCTCTGAGCGTTGTGGGTAATCTGAGAAGAGATCCCTCCAGAGCTTCTTCAGCTCCTTGTCTAGGAAAGCGTGTGCATTCTCCTCAGCCCTCTGGAACAGAACAAACATCAAGGAGAACTTTCCTCTGAACTAACTGAGGACATCAGCTGCATCTTTCCTGGATTCACGTCCCGCAGGGCAAGATATTCTTTCTAATGTTCATGGAGAGCTGAAGTCAAACGTTTTGGTGGACATTTACACACCTTGATCAGCTCTGTTTGATGCTGCTGTACAGACTGAGTAACCTGGTAACTGGTAACCTTTGACCTCTTCTGGTGTCTGTGGGGAACACACACACACACACACACACACACACACACACACACACACACACACACACACACACACACACACACACACACACACGTACACACACACACACACACACAAGATATTTCCCCAGACTTATAGACAGTAGATCAGTAGAGTCTGATAACAACCAACTGGTCTGTTTTCAACGTCTGTTTGAAACTCTTACCTCTCCTCTCTGGAGGGATGTCCATCTTTAAAGCCCCATGGTATATCCATAGAGCGGTCACTCTTCATGGAAACACAGCTGGGTCCAGGGGAGTCTGCTCTCTGCTGCTTCTCTGGGCTTCAACACACACACAAACACACAAACAGCTTTTACTCAGACTAATGATGGAGTCATGATGCATCACTGCTGAGCTCTGAGATGGACAACAGTCACAGACAGAGAGATCTTCTTCTTACCTCTTAGCTTTGCTCCGGCGGCCATGTTCCCCAGACAGAGCGTTCTTAGAGGTAGGGCCCCTCTCCTCTATCTTCTCATCCATAGTAGACTGGAGACCTGGACACAAACACAACTCATCCATCACTTCAATTGCCTTTTAAACTTTAGCTGTTTATTGAGAGAGAAGATCATGTGACTGCGTCACACTAAAGCATTACGGACGTCAAAGACCATCAATATGAACCCCACAACATAACCACACTGCCCTCACTACAGTACAGATGTGTACAGCAGACGACAGATGAATAATTAAAGACCTTGGAGACTGAAACTGTGCTTCAACTACAACACAAAAAAGATATACAATACACTTAAAAAATGCATTGCGGTACAATTAAAAGTAAAGAACGTTAGAATAATTTCTCCACTGGAACAAAGTCTGAATTCACTTGTCACTTTACTGAACCACAGATTCCCTATAAATCTACTGGTGAAGCTCAACACATCGATAGTCAATACAAAAAAAATATTTAACTTTTTGGCAGCACATTCACATATCAGCACATTGAAAGGACTTCTGTCACGTCCTTATTTTATTTTGGAGTAGCATCAAGACAAACAAATCTCTTGAATATTGAACGCAGTGTTCAATTTACCACACGGCTCAGAAAAGCAGTGAAACATGAACTAATGTGGTATTCTCTACAGTAAACTCTGTCTTTAATTGATAAGCGATAGAAGTGTCTCCTCCATAACAAATACAGTTACATGCTTAATGATGCAATCATACACTTATCCACTCTCAACACCAGGAGCGTCGCTAGCAATTGAAAACATCCGGGGCTGAAGCCCAGAAGTTAGAGTCCTTTTAAAAGGGGGGTTTCGGGGTTTCTCCCCCGAGGAAATTGTCACGTTGTTTGAGAAATGTTAAGCTTGCTGGTAGTTCTACCAGGAGGACTCAAATCACGCGCGGCTGGCCGCCAATCACCAATCACCAGCTACCAATCACCTGCCTACACCTGCTCTATAAAGAGTAGTCTAACATATGTCTTTGCTGCTCAAGTCTTCGTTCGACGCATGCTGCTGCTTTACTGTGCTTCTGATTATCTCGCATATCTCGTCGCTTAGTTGCTACGTCGGTTAATACACACCAAGAGGTCATAACTTTGGATTCGTGCTGGTCGGCCTACTACTTCTGGTCCGGGCAAGTGAGCGCAGAAAGCCGTTAATTTCGGTCCCCGGTATCCTCAACAACACCACCAAGAAGTTCCCAACACGGACATCCGCCTGGTTCTACAAACCCTCGCCGAGTTGGTGCAAAGCATTTGGCGCCAGGATGGACGCCGTCGAAACACCATGCGGAACTCCCGGACGGGTCCAGGCCCCCAACCCGCTGTCGTCAGTCGCCACGGCGCCTTTCTACTTCCAGCAACCATCAGGCTCGGCTTCCTCCGCTTCACAGGCTACGCACCTGGCACGTGCCCTGCTACCATGGCTATTGCAGTCCCCGCGTTAGCCCCCGCAGCGTATTCTCTCTCACAGCTCTACCAGTCCAGCTTCAGGATGCGGCTCACTCGGTCGGGTTAGGGGGTTTCTTCCAAGGGCAATGGTTTGCTGAGATGGCCAGTCGAAGCTGGCACGTTTGCCCTCGGGTCGAGTCGTCTGCGCTGTTCGAGCTTTACCCTATCGTAGCAGCTAGCGTTCTGTGGGGCCAAGCATGGTGGTGTAAACGTATAACCATGTTTTGCGATAACAAAGCAGCGTAAAAACGGCTGGGAAGGTGGTCTTCCACAGCATACGGATTTTACATCCGGTTGAATTCGGTGAGTTCGTTGCACACGTCGGTGTGGTACAACACAGAACTCTACGTTCGCAATCAAAGGTTCATAATTATCTTTATACCGTGTACTAAAAAAATTTGTAAGTTTTCTCTTCATAACGCCACCTCAAGCGTTTTATTAGCCGTTTTCTGTTATTACTTTTTGCTGGAGAAGGAGGGGTGGGCAGCTGAAAGGAGTCGTAGCGAGACATGTTGTTTCGGCCTGGCATTCGAGAGGGCCTAGTGCACTGTTCGGTTAACTTCTTGTGTCTGAGGTTTTTCACTTTAACATGAATGAAGTTGATGGGTTTTAGGCACTGTGGTAACTGAATATCACTAAGGTTTTTATTGACGAAGGGACTTTTAGATTGGTTCAGCTGCTGCTCACTAACTCTCACGTTCCTCTGCTCGCGATGCGATTCACATATCGATCAATTTATTCAAAAGATCCAAAGACGAAGAACAGGTACATTATGGTATAATTTTATATTATTATTATTTATAGTCTTATTGTTAATAGCTTCAGTCGCGTTGGTATTTAATTTTTCATTTGCTCGTTTAGCTATGTATGACAGTTAACAATGTTGGTGTATTACAATTATTTACGCGTGTAGGCCACTCCAACTCTCGATATTTCAAATAGATTAGTGTGCTCTCTCAGAGCTGGGAGATTTCATCCTTATTTTAACATATTACTCGAGACGGTGTTTCTCACAGCGTTCTCGGGTTCATGCGTTCTCGGGTTCATGCGTTCATGCGTCCATGCATACATGTCTCCTACTCAGACTTTTCCCCTACACGGGGTATTTAATTTTTCATTTGCTTGTTTAGCTATGTATGACAGTTAACAATTTTGGTGTATTACAATTATTTATGTGTGTTGGCCACTCCAACTCACACTCGATATTTTGAATAGATTAGTGTGCTCTCTCAGAGCTGGGAGATTTCATCCTTATTTTAACATGTTACTCGAGACGGTGTTTCTCACAGCGTTCTACGGGTTCACGCGTTCTACGGGTTCACGCGTTCTACGGGTTCACGCGTTCTACGGGTTTACGCGTTCTACTTGTTTACGGGTTTATGCGTTCTTGCGTTCATGCGCAAATGCGTACACGTCTCCTACTCAGACTTTTTCCCCTACACGGGGCCTGACTTTCGCCGATGTCACCTTCTCTTTCTTGCAAGGCATTTTTCCATCTAAAAGCGATAGCCTAGGAGCAGCTGTTACTATTATCATTTCAAGAATCAACAACTCGCTGTCCTTACGCTTCCATGTTCCTTTATCTCAAGCTTCGGCAATGCACGTCCCCGAATCACCTGTTTATTTGCGGCCTGCCAATGCCTCAAGGGTGGTTCAGAGTCCATCTCGCGACGGAGGTAGAAGGGTGCGGCCTACTATCTCCCCTCTACACTCAGTGGCGCCACCATGGGGTGGCGAGGGGTGGCTACTGCCACCCCAAAATTATTCTTTGCCACCCCATTTGCCACCCCTTAGACAATTTTTATTATGCATATTTATTTAAAATATATAATGTAGTCTAGATTATATTATAATGTAGTCCCCCCCCCCCCCCCCCCCCCCGGCCAACAATCGCTGCCCGGGATGTTTATAGATTTGCTGTGGCCCCCATTGGCCACCCCTGGAATAATCTTCTGGAGGCGCCACTGTCTACACTGGCCACTCCTCCCGGATTGGAGCGGCAACCACAGCCGCTGAACAAGGGTTGCCGGTCGCGTCTATCAAACGGCTGGGAAGGCGGTCTTCCACAGCTTACGACTCCTACATCCGGTTGAATTCATGGTTCTTCCTCCAAGCGCACACGATGCTCTAACGTCGGTTAAGGCAGGTTTTTCACGTTTGCTACTACAGCTGTTTTTGGCGGCCTGTTTCCATTCTAGTTTTAGTCTTGGTGTCAAGGTGTCATTTTTGTTTTTATTAGTTTAGTCGCGTTCATACTCTTTCCAGTGATATCGAAATTCCGTTTAGGTATTATCAAAGATACAAGTGCGTAGATTTGTTAAATAAGGTAAACGGTCGAAAATTGATGTCGTTATGTCTCAACAGTCGAAGTTCCAGTTGGACAAAATAACGTATTACAGTTTATCGCCTAGTTTAGGTCAACGGAAATGGAGACATTTTAGCAGTCTTATTTTGTAAAACACTTTCAGTCTCGTTTGTATTCGCCAACAACATTGCACTACGTATTTAATTATAGTTATTGTCATATGACCAGCATTGTTCTCCTCACGCGATAAAGGTTCGTTTGACGACATTTAGTCATAATTTTCGGTGTCAAAAGCAACACTATTTGCAACTACTGGTGGTGGTGGTGGTGGTTATCAGGTACTAAACTCATAAAGCAAAATTTGGCTATATAACTCAAGGTTAACCTGCAGCAACCCCGGCAAGTTTGACCACGTCGGTGGATCATCTAGAAAACACTCTTGAGTTCGGTGTCACGTTGGTGGCATATCATGGAAAAAATAAAACTCAAGGTTCGCAGCGGCGACCCCGGTGAGTGCGTTGGCCAAAGCGCAGCGGTAACAACTCGGGCACTCGTAACTATGACCACGTCGGTGGCACGTTATCTATTACTCATGGTTGACTGCAGTAACCCCCGGTGAGTGCGTTGACCATGTCAACGCACAATTGGGGCACAACTCAGGCACTCGTGAGTTTGTTGCACACGTCGGTGCGGTACAACACAGTACTCAACGTCCTACATCCGGTCGAGTTCAAGGTTCTTTCTTCAAGCGCACACGATGCTCTCTAACGTCGGTTAAGACAGGTTTTACACGTTTGCAACCATAGCTGTTTTTGGCGGCCTGTTCCTTTCTAGTGTTAGTCTAGTCTTGTGTCAAGCTGTCATTTTAGTTTTTATTAGTTTTAGTTGCATTCATACTCTTTCCAGTGTTATCGTAATTCCATTTAGATATTATCGAAGTTACAAGTGCGTAGTTTTGTTAAATAAGGTAACCGGTTGAAAATTGATGTTATGTCTGGAACAGTTGAAGTTCCAGTTGAACAAAATAACGTTATAAGTCTTTATCGCCTAGTTTAGGTCAACGAAAATGAAGAGACATTTTAGCAGTCTTATTTTCGTAAAACACTTTTTAGTCTTGTTTTATTCGCCAACTATATTGTACTATGCTTTTAATCACAGCTATTGTCACACGCCCAGCATCCACGTTGCGTCCAGTCTCGTTTTTCTCACGCGATAAAGGCTTGTTGATGACGACTCTTAGTCATAATTTTCATTGCCAAAAGCAACACTCATCTGGCGGCCTGTTTCCATTCCAGGGTTATTCTAGTCTTAGTGTCTAGCTGTTATTTTAGTCTATTCGTTTTAGTTACGTCTATATTCTTTCTAGTGTTATCGAAATATATTGCACTATGTATTTAACTACAGTTATTGTCACACGCCCAGCATGCACGTTGCGTCCTGTTTGTTGTTTGTTTGTTGTTTGTTTGTTTGTTTGTTTGTTTTTCTTTCTCGCGCGATAAAGGTTCGTGATGACGATATTTTGTCATTATTTTCGTTGCTAAAAGCGACATTATTTGCAACTACTGGTGGTGGTGGTTATCAGGTACTAAATTCATAAAGCAAAATTCGGTTTCATAACTCAGGTTAACCTGCAGCAACCCCGGCGAGTGTGACCACGTCGGTGGATCATCTAGAAAACACTCTTGAGTTCGCTGTCACGTCAGTGGCGTAAAATAGGAAATAAAACTCAAGGTTGCAGCGGCAACCCCGGTGAGTGCGTGACCACGTCGGTGGCACATCAAGGGCACTCGTGAGTATGACCACGTCGGTGGCACGTTATCTAGTACTCATGGTTTGACTGCAGTAACCCCGGTGAGTGCGTTGCTCACGTCGGTGGGAACAACTCAAGCACTCGTGAGTTCGTTGCGCACGTCGGTGCGGTACAACACGGAACTCTACGTTCGTTGCAGCAAATCCGGTGAGTGCGTTGCCCACGTCGGTGGGAACAACTCAAGCACTCGTGAGTTCGTTGCGCACGTCGGTGCGGTACAACTCAGAACTCCACGTTCGCTGCAGCAACCCTGGTAGTGCGTTGACCACGTCGGTGGGCACTACTCAGGTACATGAAATTTAATTACCACGTCGGTGGCATAATATCAAAAGCTCAAGTGCAGGGCACTCGGAGTTCATTGACCACGTCAGTGTTTAACACGTAAGTTCACAATATTTGCTGCAGCAACACCGGTGAGTGCGTGACCACGTCGGTGGCACAGCAAGGGCACTCGTGATTTCGTTGACCACGTCGGTGTTCAACACGGAACTTCACAATATTTGCTGCAGCAACACCGGTGAGTGCGTGACCACGTCGGTGGCACATCAAGGGCACTCGTGAGTTCGTTGACCACATCGGTGGTTCAACGCGAAAGCACTCAGGTCACGCAGCGACCCCGGAGAGTGAATCGACCACGGCAGTTGGTACAGCACGAAAGCACTCGTGGCTCGCTGCGTAACAGCTGCAGAGTGCTCTAAATTTTAATTGATCTCGCTGAGGTATTTTAAGTCGATTGCTTTTACGTGATTCATCGATCTCGCTGACGGTTTTAAGCTTATCGTTTTACGTTATGTATGATTGACTCTTAATATGTTGTATATTGGGTATGCCTTTTATCTTCCAGAAGCAGTATAGATCCTTGTCCACTTCTTCTACGCGGGTATGTATGGTCTCATTACCCCCTTTCGCTATTCTATTTTTGGGGTCGGCTCCGCCCCTGCCAGTCCCGGCAGGACATGCCGAGTTCTCTCCTACTTCTGGCAAAGGCCTACGTCCTCTCTTTTGGGGAAGGCTCCGCCCCTGCTAGTCCTGGCAGGATACGCCGAGTCCGCACGTCACCCTGGATCAGTGACGAGGCTCATGCCAAAGATTTACCATGCAAAATATTCCCATGTCGTTAATTAAATAAATCCTGTTCATACTTATCGGTGATCGAGTCTTTATGGGAGAAATGTTAAGCTTGCTGGTAGTTCTACCAGGAGGACTCAAATCACGCGCGGCTGGCCGCCAATCACCAATCACCAGCTACCAATCACCTGCCTACACCTGCTCTATAAAGAGTAGTCTAACATATGTCTTTGCTGCTCAGGTCTTCGTTCGACGCACCTCCATCCACCCCACCACCACCAGGTCGGCCTCAGTCTACTTGTCCAGGGGAAGGCTCCGCCCCTGCTAGTCCTGGCAGGATACGCCGAGTCCGCACGTCACCCTGGATCAGTGACGAGGCTCATGCCAAAGATTTACCATGCAAAATATTCCCATGTCGTTAATTAAATAAATCCTGTTCATACTTATCGGTGATCGAGTCTTTATGGGAGAAGTAAAATAAAAAGACAAATTGTCATGTCTGACTCACGTCAGGGCAGGCCTACTGAATAGGTTAATGTTCACGTTAAGGGTAGGAAAGTGCACCATATACAGCAGCCATAATGAGACATTAGAAAAGCTTGTAGCCAAATAAACACTCATGCGCCTACCCGATGTCAAGTGGACCGGGTTGAATTCACTGCAGGTCTCCTGAATCTGTGCAAACTAGAGCAGCACTAAACAGCAATATCGACATGATGGGCTTTGCATATAGAATCAAATTTGATTTTCACTGGCTACAATATTGCATCTGTCAGTTGTCAAATTTGCTGAACAAAATGTTAAACTTCAATAATTGTTCATAGTCAACTTATATAGTGCATTTATTTAAGCTCTCAACAGCATAACCATACAGCTTCGCCACATTGGCGGGAAAACACGGCACACGCAAAGTACATCCATGGAATCAGCCGTTCAAAACCAGTCTGCAAGAATCGTATGACAACTGGATGGCAGGGGATGCAGACAAGGAATACACCGCAGGGGAGAACATGAGAGCCCCAGCTCGCCGCATAGTAGCCTGGGTGCGTTCAGCGTGGAACAAGCTGGATACGGAGTGGGTGAAAAATTATGTTTGTGTGTGTGTGTCGCAGGGACGTCCTTAGGGGGGGGTAAATTAGGATGATTCCAGGGGCGCAGCACTGACAGGGGCGCCCCAGAGGACACTGGTGGTATTATTAAAAGTATATGCAAAAAAAAAAAGAAAAAAGTTCTATTTTTCGGATTAAATCATCAAATTCAGGTGGTTTGTTTCCTTGTTTTGTTGTGGTTTGTTTCTCCATTTTTACGAAATCATTAGAAAGTCTTCACCCTATTATCACCCCTCTCATTTGTCATTATTTGGTACAGCCCAAGTCTTACGCTACTGCAGAGCAAAGTAGCAGCCAGGCAGATCGTTGTGAAGCAAGTGCAGACTGCTAGTGTCTTAAACTAGCAGTCTGAAGTCAGTTTGTGTGTATCCCGGTCGGTGAAATGAAGAAGTCAGGTTGTCAGGGGATGAAAGAGAGGAAAGAGCTCAAAGCGGTCGACAGTTCGTCATCCAGTCTTTTACCAAGAAAGGTATATTCCTTCCTCGACACTTTCCCAACAACCTGATAACAAGCCTAGCCTAGCAGCTAGCGCTACTGTAGCTAAAATAATTACAGCCTGCACTGGATGATAAAACTGAAAAGATTGTTTGCATTACCATTCACATGATATCCAATAGCCTACCTATCTACAAAAAGCCTACATTATTTTTACAAGTCGAGCGGACTATTTAATATCTCCCGTATGCAGGCGTTGCCAAGCAACGTGGCCTTCATAGGGTCAACGTCTTTCCTAGGTGTAAATTAACACTTTTTAACCTACACCCTCCAGCCAATCAGAATCGAGTATTCACCCAGACCATGGTATAAATGGAGATAATACGATGATTAACATTCCATACTGCTTGCCAGCATGATAATAACGTTTATGTAAACAGATTTTGAATATTTTGATTGGCTGCATTACAATATTAGCAGACATTAAACTAAGGATACTTACATTTTAGCTGACTTTTAGGCTTTAAGTCAGCTAAAATGACAACTAGTCTACCCTTAGATTAATAGCTGCTATTTATTGTAGGCTAATGTAGCAAATTAAAACATACAAATACATATTAGTCATGCCCAGCTCAATCCAATCAAATAGAATGTTGACAACATTGTTTAATATGTTCAGATGATTATGAGACACATTGTGAATTATATGATGTATCTTAGAGTCAGGGCCCTCTTCAAGCCATGATGATCCCACAGAAGAAACCAGTGAGGTTGAAATAGAAGAAGGGAAGAAGGAGGACAGTTTAAGTAGAAGCAGCACTGTCACAGTCTATTAGCTTATTTCTGTCTATTGTAACTACAACCCAGGTAAATGTGTAACTAAATACTAACTAACTATCTAGTATATAAAGTAGCCTAGGTAGGTAGGTTTATCATGTTGTTATACAGTTGTTATTCATTTTCTTCTGATGATAATGACTACCCAATTTTGACCCAGTACTACCCAATATTTAATGATTATAAAATGTGAATGAATATATAACAATGTAGGCTATATATATATATATTTTTTTTTTTTAAATATATATATTTTTTTTTTTCATAACTGCATTCTGTCAGAGGGCCCAGAATTCCTTGGGACGTCCCTGTGTGTGTGTGTGTGTGTGTGTTTGTGTGTCACTCTGTTCGAGCCTGCATGAGAGTTCAATGTTGTCATTAGCTGTAACGTCTTTCTGACCAATCGCAGTTCAAGGCCGATCTGGGCTTTACCACTTCGGGAGGGGGCGCTCAGTTAATCCCCTCTAGACAAAATCAAATTTGTTGCGACATTGACCCGGTGCCCCCCGAAACATTAACGGGCTACAGGGAATTCTCCCAACTTTCCCGATTACCACTCTGCGTGTGCGTGCGTGTGTGCCTGTGTGTGTGCAGGCATTATTCAATTGCCTGGTAAACATGTAGGCCTACGGTAATATTCCTGCTGGTTTAAATAATGCCTTTGATAGTATGCTATTTCCCATCGTTGCTGAGCAAGAGTTTTGTTCGAAAGTTCAGTGATAGAAAACAAATAATAGCCCGGGCTATTGACGTTTTACGGTACCACTGTCATGCACCTACCCGATGTCAAGTGGACCAGGTTGAATTCGCTGCGGGTATCTCTTCTTATATCCATCTTACCAAAGATATTTTTTTACTGTCCTTCTCAACACTCTCTGATCTCACTAAAAGGCTAGCAGCACGAAACAGCAATATCGACAAGATGCGGCATGCGTAGAGAAGAAAGAATACCGACGTTGAATTTGCAACATTTTGCAACAAATTATTCTAAATCTGCCCATACATGGACACGACTGAATTTTGCGGTTTTCACTGGCTACAATGTTGAATCTGTGGCTGCTGTTAATTCAATCACAAAGAAGTAAACTCTACGGGGCTATTTTCAGCATTATGTTTTTTCTTTTACGGCACAGCGATCCGGGGCTATTCCCAAAAGATCCGGGGCTATAGCCTTGAATACCCAGGTCTAACGATGCGCCTGTTCCTGTCTAAATAATGTTATTATAATACTGCACTACAGTGCTTAGGACATTCTGTCCTAAGCACCTTTAAAGTCACCCAAGGACACAAGGAGACACAAGAAGAAAAAGTCATCCATCATTCTACAGAGCAGGAATCTAAAAAATGATCAACCTACTGATAAGATTCAAAGTTATTCATATTTATGATCTATCACAGATAAGAGTGGACGACAGTATCTTAGTCTTCTTCCTACAGTGCAAAGTGAGCCACACTTAACTATCCGACTCATAACAAGGAAATGGTGAACCAACCAGTTGGACCAGTTTCCCTCCCTGTTCATACCTCATTCAGTCATGAATAGTAATCACTGTTTTAAATATGAAGAATGGACAGAGAGCTCTGTACACTCTGAGTACAGAATACTCAGAATGGACAGAGAGCTCTGTACACTCTGAGTACAGAATACTCAGAGTGTACAGAGTACTCAGAGCGTACAGAGAACTCAGAGTTCACACAAACGGTCTACTCTTCTGCAGTCTGTGATTCATTAAACTACAGCGGTAGTAAAGTGGATCATTCTGCTCGGTTCGTTTTGAAACCCTTGAAAAGGTGCACTGCAGCACCACCTGCTGGTGAGAGGATGTCAGTGGGATGGGCTGAGCTGAAGAACACGGACCAGTCGTCACCAGTGACTTCTGTGTTGAGGCGGTAGCGGCAGAGTTAATTCACCTCAAAGGTCATGTCCCTCTCCTACGAGTGATGCTCTCAGATATAGAGTAGGCCTTCACTACTGCAGAATGATGCAGGCCCACAGAGAACAAGACCCAGTACAAGATGACGTTTAGACACCTTCACTAACCAAGATGGCCACCTCACAGTCGAAATAATGAAATCATAAAACCGCTCTACAAATATAGCAACTGTCCTTTCTATCTTCAGTACCTTTAAAGTCCTAAAATAAACTGTCTGGGAGGGATGCGTTGTGTGTCTCTCTCACACACACACACACACACACACACACACACACACACACACACACACACACACACACACACACACACACACACACACACACACACACACAAACAGATGAAATAAATCATGTTAAATAAATATGTATAATATTAAATAAAGGGTTTAAAGAGAGAAGGAACAGGCGCCCATTGCAAGGTTTTAGTGAAACAATGCAGGTGCATGCAATAAAAATCCACACATGTTAGAAGGGAGCGTTAAAAACAACAGAGTAAGTAAGTGGATAGAAATAGGTAACAGGTACGAATAAATAAGAATATGAATAGTAAAATATGGACAGTAAACAGATAATTCATAAGTAAAATAAATAAATAGATAAAGTATCATAAACACACACATTGGACACCACAAAATAAAACTCCAACCAGAATAAAGACGTTAAGGACTTTAATAAAAATAATGCACATATGAGTAAACCTGAATCAGTGCTGGGGGGTAAGAAATAGGAAACGTGCAACACAATAAAACCCATTGTGGAGCTGTGGCCATGCAGGGAAACCCCAAGGGGGGAGGGGGCACGGCCTCCCCCCTCCCCTCTGCTGCCCCCCTCTAGTCTAACCCTGCGTTCACACCAAAAGATGCATTTGCTGCCCGAACGCGTTGCCGCCGAAGTTTTGCGGCAAAGGTTTTGCGGCGCGGCAAAGGTTTTGCTGCACCGCAAAAGTTTTGCTGCGCCGCAGTTTTGTTGCGCGGCGCTTCTGAATTCATTCACAACCATGGCCGACATTACGAGCATTGCATGTCTTTACCTGTTTTGGAAGAGGAAGAGACGTCGGAATGCCCGTCGTTTATGGGTTCATGAGACCATTCGGAGCCGTACAGAGCTCGGTGAATTTCACCGTCTTCTGCAGGAGCTCCGTCTGGATGACGAAAGCTTCCAGCGCTATTTGAGGTTGACTCCGGCCCAGTTTGATGACCTGCTAGCTAGGATCGGTGCTAGGATCTCTCGGTTGGACATTTATACTTATATATATATATGTATTGGACACTTATAACTGGCCACGGTGGTGTTGAAGATCACCGGGTATGCGGAGACTGCAATTATTATCTTCTCCTCCATTTAAGTAACACTGATTGGCTGTTACGGCATGTCACTCAGTGGCAACGCCTCAGTGGCAACGCTGTTGAACGCTGATTGGCTGTCATCATGCGTTTGCTGCCGAAAAGTTGAAACATTTCAACTCGAGCAGCATTTGACGCGCCGCAAAATACGTGAACGCGCCCGCCGCCCGTGCCCGGCAGCGGGCACGGGCATGCCGCGCTGCAAATCAGATTTTGACGCGCCGCAAATCAAATTTTGCTGCCCGTTTTCTCGGCAGCAAATGCTGCGGCAGCAAAGCAGCAACGCGTCTCTACATTCACTTTGAATGGGATCGTGACGCGCGTCAACTTTTTGCATCTTTTGGTGTGAACGCAGGGTAAAGAGGGGACTCTGGGGGGGAGGGGGGCTTCCCATCAGGGTGGAGAGGGGGGGGTTATGGGGAGACCTGGTGGTGGATGAGGTTATGGTGGGGGTCAGGGTGAGGGTTGGGGTTATGGGGAGACCTGGTGGTGGATGAGGTTATGGTGGGGGTCAGGGTGAGGGTTGGGGTTATGGGGAGACCTGGTGGTGGATGAGGTTATCGTGGGGGTCAGGGTGAGGGTTGGGGTTATGGAGAGACCTGGTGGTGGATGAGGTTATGGTGGGGGTCAGGGTGAGGGTTGGGGTTATGGGGAGACCTGGTGTTGGATGAGGTTATGGTGGGGGTCAGGGTGAGGGTTGGGGTTATGGGGAGACCTGGTGGTGGATGAGGTTATGGTGGGGGTCAGGGTGAGGGTTGGGGTTATGGGGAGACGGTCTGGATAGGTGGCGGGAGAAGTGGATGTCTGGGTCATAGATGGTGTCTTGGGGATAGCGCTCTGAGGCCTTACTGCAGAGTGCATGGAGCTGGCCCGCTGCCCTCCCCCCCCTAGGCTCCCTGTGGTTAAGGCCCACAGAGAGCTCCACCATTTGAGTGTCCGGGTTAACGGGGCTTTGATCTAAAGGCTAACCCAGACCCTAGCCTCTGCAGAAGTTGGATTACAACGGAACGTCAGGCCTTTTTAGAAAAAAAACTCCCCCCCTATTATTTATTCTTCTATTCATTTTAACCTGTTCTTACTAAGGCCCAGCTCTTTATGCCACATGGTTTTTATCAGTTTCATTTTCTTTCATTTATTTATTTTAGGTGACCATCCTGGTTCATATTTTGAGCTGAATAGCACTTTTTTATTCCTTTAATTCCTTTTGATTCCCTTTTCCCCTTAAACATAGTAGATCTATTACTGTAGTGTGGAGCGTCAGTGCGCTGCTCTTAAAGGCTAAACCCCAGAGACCAGAGCCTGTAACGATACTTTAATGTGATGGATTCATTGCGTCCACAGTAAACAAGGTACACAACAGGTACTGGAACATGACCCGTGTGTCCGTCGCCTCGTCTCGGGACTCATTTACTTTGGCTTCGGAGAGCACAAGGCGCGTGAGGCGCTCGACCAGCGCATCAGACGCTTCAGCCTCCAGCCTCTGGATTCCTCCTCACTCAATTCAATTTATATTACACTTTATTATAGCCTTTAATCACCAGTCTCAAAGGGGCTAACAGGCCAAATGTTTATGACTCCCCCCTTTACCCAAGCCCCCACGAAGGCAAGAAAAAACTCCCTTAAATCAGCAAGGAAGAAATCTAGAGAAAAAATGCATAGTAGGGGATCCCTTCTTCCAGGGATGGTCAAGAGTGCCATGGGGGCCATAATTTACGTACAGGTTAATACATGCTAAACCTATTAAATTGATGATGGGGTTCCGGCCGGTTAACCATGAGGAGAGTCCAGGCATCCGGTCCAGTCAGCGCAACACGCTAGAACAGACAGAACAGTGAATCAGAAGGGAAGGGGATCCTTCACCTCCGAGTCCGCACCATGGCTGTGCTCAGCTTCAGCGGCTGTAGACCTGGCTGCAGCCCCTATGGACCCCCGGTGGGGGGCTAACCCCTAGCGGATACTCTAACCCCCAGCGGCGCGCTAACCCCCAGCGGCGCGCTAACCCCCAGCGGCGCGCTAACCCCCAGCGGCGCGCTAACCCCCAGCGGCGCGCTAACCCCCAGCGGTCCCCTAACCCCCAGCGGTGAGCTAATCCCCCATGGCGCGCTAACCACCAGCGACGCGCTAACCCCCAACGGCGCGCTAACCCCTAGCGGGGCTTATATATAAGCACCATACACACAGGTGCATAAGGTGCGTGTCTGCGTATAATGTGTGTGTGTGTGTGTGTGTGTGTGCATGTGTTTCTATTATGTATGTCTGTATAATTTGTGTGTGTGTGTGTTCATGTGTGTGTGTATAATGTGTGTGTGTATAATGTGTGTGTGTGTGTGTGTGTGTTTGTATTATGTGTGTGTATAATGTGTGTGTGTGTGTGTGTGTTTCATGTGTGTGTGTATAATGTGTGTGTGTGTGTGTGTGTGTGTTTGTGTGTGTGTAGTGTACCACATGAAGGCGGACGGCTGTGTGAAGGTGTGTAAGGAGGACGTCTCAGAGCTGATCCACAGATACAGGAAGGACATGTTCTGACCTCTGACCTCCCACCTGGAGCCCCATGTGACCCGGCCAGAGGATCGGCTCTGACCTCTGACCTCCCACCTGGAGCCCCATGTGACCCGCCCAGACGAAGGGCTCTGACCTCTGACCTCCCACCTGGAGCCCCATGTGACCCGGCCAGAGGACGGGCTCTGACCTCTGACCTCCCACCTGGAGCCCCATGTGACCCGGCCATGGGACGGGCCCTGACCTCTGACCTCCCACCTGGAGCCCCATGTGACCCGGCCAGAGGACGGGCTCTGACCTCTGACCTCCCACCTGGAGCCCCATATGACCCGGCCAGAGGACGGGCTCCTGATCAACTCTCATCATCACATCACTCATGATCACCGAGCGTCGTGTCCAGGAATGTTTTAATAAAGCGCTGAGAGCAGAAAGCTGGGATTCCTGTGAGCTCATAACACCAAACATACACAACGCCTTTAGCTTCATGTTAGCTTTAGTGATAGCCACCTCGGAATAGAGCGCCATCTAGAACGACCTCACACTCTAGCCTCAACGTCGATGAGACCAACTGGAAATACAAGCCGGTATTAAATTAAACTGCTTAACTGGGATTCAGTAAATCCAAATTTTAATTTTGATGAACACTATTACAATATTACTATCACTGATGAATACTGTTATAATATTACTATCACTAATGTATACTGTTATAATATTACTATTGTCAAGTCCCTTCCTTTTTTGTGCATTCTCCACTTGAACGAGAATGGTACATCCACTCAGAGTTTCTTCTGGGTTTCACTCAATAAACAAACTGTTTCCTCTTTATCTTCTTTTATTCAAGTCTCAATTGATGGTCAGTTGTAAGTAATTCAGTTGTTAGCAAGGTGAAAAAACATCAGGAAACAAAAAAAAGTCTGTTTTACAATGTGATTTTTTCTTTTTCAATGATTGCCTTATTTCTCTCAAATGAATCAAAGTGTCATATAAATTCTCAGACTGTTTATCATTCTTAATGTTATTCAGGTTTTTTTTACTTAAACTTAGTTCTAATTATAAATATATAATATTTACTTCTAATTTAAATTATTACATCCCACCATAATCCTTTTAAACATGAGCCCACTAGACAATCATGTACCATAATTCAATCCGTTTAACTTCTACAATCATATTGTGGCGAGCAGCGGGTGAAGGACGAGACGGGAGCCCAGAGCCCTGTTTCAGCTGGTTTTGAGGCAACCCCGAGTTTGTTCGCTCTGAGTTAGTGGAAACTCTGGGTTTTCCGTTTCAGGTAGCAGGTTCAGCGCAACCGAGAGTTAGTTGCTGCGGCAACATACGCCGTGGACCTAACCTGCTCGGGAGGTGGTTAGACCTACTCTGAGTTTGTTGTCTATAAGGCTGAAGGCAGCTCTCCGACAGAAGGAAGTGTTAGAAATGGCATGTCCTTTTCTACGACAGCCTGTGGACGTAGAGGCTGCGATCCTCAGAAGGAATCTCCGTTAGGAACGATTACTAAGACCCCGGTTGGATATACTTTATTTTCCTGATAATTTTCTTCACGAGCGCTATCGTTTTTCAGCGCAATCTATCATTTATTTAGACCACCTTCTCAGCCCCCATGTTAACTGTCAAACACACCGGGGGCATGCTTTAAGTTTATTTTTATTTTTTTTATCGCAATTAACGCATGTGCAGAATGATCCGCCCCGTGCATCCCACCCGCTCTGTACTACAGTCACTTCAACGTTGTGGCTTTCCCATGATCAGAGTAGCTGACTAACCACGGACCTATAACTGCTGCAAGTCAAGAAACTCATTTTAAGAATGCAAGGCAGAAAAGACCCTGCAGATGCTGTTCTTCTCTACATGCACATGCTCAGCATAATCGTCTGCATTGTTCACTGAAGTAAAACCCTTTGAGTAAACTGTTCAACAAAATAACTTGTCCCACCACAGCCCGTGTTCTAATAAAGACAATCTACTTATTATGAGGATTTTTTGATTTCCTGAAAGCACAAAAAAAAAAATGTTTTTTAGAGCAGGGAACAGTATCCCAGTTTGCACCTCACCCACTTATAACTTATGTACCAAAATTTGGATCTCCAAAGCATCCTTTTGTATCTTTTGAATTGTTACAATTGCATGGAGGTTGGTGAGGGCATCTGGTTCAAGTAGGGTGATGACGCCATCAGTAACTGGAAGAAGATGATTAGACAGTGCAATTATTACTTGAGCCAGAATATTGCCCCATCTAATTTGCAACGCGCTGGGTTGCGTGTACATATTTAATTATTTTGAATAACCAACCTCTTATACTGTAAAGGCACTTCTATCCTGGGGGGTGGGGGGGATCAGAGGAGCTCCCCCCAGGGATGCCCTCAGCCACAGGACGCATACTCTGTTGGCTGAGGGCCATCTCCTCAGCCTCTGTGAGGGCTGCAGAGGTGGACCCCCTCCAGTCTGCCGGGCCTCTGCATTTTTTCGATATGCTAACATGGAGGAAAATGTTTCCCTTATATTCAATAAGCGCTATTTCGAAGACACATATATATTTATAATGCATTTTGCCTAGGTGTAGCCTTCTAATATATCTAAAGCCTATTAAATATTGGCAGTGTTGGGGTGGCTGGGAAATGTACTACTTACATTTACTGCTTAAATATAGTATACAAATATATAATACATGTTGAACATAGCTGTTAAATTAGGTAGAGCAGGCAAAACAGCACAATTGACTATGATTTCAATTAAACATTAGTTTACCTTTTTAAACTATATTTTGGTAGCCTAGGCCTACTTCATTTGCTGCCAAGTCCTCGTGGGGCAACTCGGGGTTGCGTAAATTGACACGCACACACACACACACACAATTTACATATTGAATAAGTGGAAGATATTAAACTTTCCTCTTATTTTATTTTATTTTACTAATTTATTTGACTCACGCATTGACTTATTCAGCTATTTCCTGCCGAGCTCTCTCGCGCTCTCGCTGCCGTGGCGGTATTGCTTTTTTTTGTTAAAATAGGTAACTGCTCGGCATACACGTTCATTAGAATTTCCAATTCCGTGGGGGAAAAGTTAGTGGATCTACGCTTTTGGTCCATGTTTGATCATGTTATCAGAAATCCATTGATGATGGCTCTTCATAGTCAACAGGCACGCCCTCAACCCAAAGTGAACATACTCAGAGTTGATTAACCCAACGCTGATCACCTGTTCTGAAACCGAAAACCCAGAGTTGCTTTTCAACCCTGAACTCTGAGTCAACCAACTCAGAGCGCAGGATTAAACTCAGAGTATGTTAAAACAGCTACCTGAAACAGGCCTCTGATGTGGGCAATACGTGTTGGGTAGTCCACACGTACTGCAGCACAGGATTCTTAATTCTGATTTTAAATGTGATTCATTGTAAGACTGAATCAGTGAATAGTTCTGATTATAGCAGAGGATGGTTTCGAACCATCGACCTCCGTGTTATGGCCCCAGCACGCTTCCGCTGCGCCACTCTGCTTCAAATAAACCCAGACGGGACACTAAACCACAAAACCAGGTTTAGGAGGTAGGGGCTTTATCCATTAGAACACTGGGGCACACGCGTATTTACAACATGAGATTAGACCAAAGAAATGAACGACCAACCAAGCACTAGCAAGGACTGAAATACAAAAGAATAAGGTAGGTATACTCGTTCTTAATTTTTCAATCAACCCCAGTCTCGCTACCAATCCCACGCTCAATCATCTTCGTAACGGATATTTGTTTTAAAATGCTTGCTATTTATCTCTAATATTGTGAGTAGAACACTTCATGCTATCTATTGAGGCTAGGCTAAAAATTGAATTGCAACTCATTTCATTGATTGATGGATGCTACATTAAGTAATCCTGCTAGCAGAGGATGGTTTAGATCCATCGACCTCTGGGTTATGGGCCCAGCACGCTTCCGCTGCTCCACTCTGCTTAATAAATACACAATATCGAGTCAACATCTGAACCCTGGATCTTTGCGCATTGTTATCTTTTGTGGTAAACATCTTTAAATTACCATCACAGCTTCTGCAGTGGGCAATATGTATGGGGTAGTCCACACGTACTGCAGCACAGGATTCTTGTTTATGAATGCTATTCATTTTACGACTGCAAATTTGATACGGTCTGATTATAGCAGAGAATGGTTTCGATCCATCGACCATCGATTAATCGAGATTTAAAACACTTTGACTAATTTAAGAGAGAGTGTAAAAGAAATCGAGGGGTCAACAGATTCGAGCCTCTTCTTAAACACACAAAAGCACAGTCCTCAGCAGTTTCTTGTTTTTCTAGGTGTCCACACATAATAAAACACAAATACTTCTAAACAGATGGTCACCGAGATAGTCTAGGACCCAGGAAGTGGAGTCAGCATGCATTGTCTCAGTAGACAACTGCTCCTGGGGGGTTGCGCCCCAACCCCTGCTCTGACTCAAGACTCCCAGGCCTCGTGACCAGCCCTGGATCAAAATCCAAGAGGCTTTACATGTTTTCTACCATTAGATATACAGGCCTAATAATAATCATAGTTTACCATAGAATATAATCATTAATTTCTACCACACATCCCCCCTTTTTTGGTTCTGATAAGATCATAACAAAAATAAACAGTCATTTAGGTCATATTCTACACTACATTTGATCATCGTTAAAAAACCTTTAAGCATGTTCAGGAATCTCAACCTGGCTTAGGCAAAAATGATCGATCAAATGTTTAACATGTCTAACTAGAATTCACACATAACATAGTATTTTCAGCATGCATTGAAAATTAGCATTTCAAAAATATGTGACACCATATTATACATTTAAAATTGACATAACATACATTCAAGAATGTGAAACATAATAAAAATTAAAAAATAAGATTGTCAACAAGCTTGCATAGATTTGAATAGCTCTGATTATCGTCATGTGCCGGTATACTATATAACGTGGGGGGTTTGGGCATCGTAATTGCTGCTGTTCGCAGCCACCATGCCCTGGAACCCATTAGTCCAATGTCCATTTGTTCACACTGTCTGAAATGGTTGTGGTTCACATGGAGAGGTCACCAGTTAAGAAAATAGGACCTCCTTCTGATGTCCGATTCTCACATTCCGGTCTCCTTTCTAGTGTCACTCCAATCTATCTCCCCTAATAGAGCATCCTCCCCCAGTCACCCGACTCCTCTATGCCAGACACCATTTCATTGAATTAAATTGGATATGTAATTCACACCGATCTTTCCTATGCACATGTTCATGATTCTGGCGGAAGGTTAATGCACATAACGGTTGGTTATCCGACATAACAGTAAACACAAATTCATTAACTTGGTCTCGCGGTGGTATCTGAGCATATAAGACTATTTTCCCTTTCTTGTTGACTATTCCTGAGTGAGTTGGGGCCGGATTGTCCTGTGTTTCTCTTAGGCTTCCTTCAGTACCAGCCCCTGATTCCTGGCTCTTCCAGGTCTGAGTTGTCTCCATGGTTTCATTCTTCCTCGGGGTCTGACCTTGTGCCAGCGGAATCTGGCACAACCCGTAAAGGATCAGGAACAGGCTCCCCGTTTTCAGCATCATCATGTTGCTGTATCTCTAGGCTCGACTGGATCTGGTCCTGGGGCAGCTGGTCAGCCCCACGTGTGTCTGCGTCCGGCTCCTCCTCCTCACGCTCATCCCTGGCTTTGGGTTGAGCGGCTTTTGTGCAGTGGTTGAGATGATACCACGTGGCACTTCCTTCCACTTGGATGGCTGTTGGTGTTGCGTTGGTGACTTTGTATGGTCCTTCTCTCCTGGGCTCGTTTCACTTTCTCCTGAACACTCTGAGATACACGTGGTCACCTGGCTCCACCCCCCTTGGTGGCTCCTTCTCCTACTCTGGAACTCTGTCTTTCTCCTGTTGAAAAATAAGCCTGTGTATGCCAGTTAGTTGTCCCATATAGCGTCTTAATTCAGTTTCCAATTGTTCCAATGGAGGTCCTTTGTGAGGCCCTCGAATGACAGGTGAAGGCATGGGTCGACCCGTAACCATTTCATGCGGGGTTAGATGCGTCGTTCTGTTAGTTTTCATGCGATAACTCATTAGTGTCAGTCGTAGTGCATTAGTCCTTTAATTTAGTACTCTAATTTAATTTTGTTAATCTTTGTCTTAAGCGTCCGATTCCTCTCTCCACCATACCTTGTGGTTTGAGGAATGTAGACACAGCCTAATCTTTGTTTGACATGCAGATGTTAAATCACTTGTTTGAGTGTTTTCTGAATAGACACAGCCCTATTGCCTGAGCTAATTTGTGACGGAATTCCAAACCTTGCCATGACTTCTCTAGTCAGAACCTTGATTACCGTAGCCGCACTTTGGTCTTCTGATGGGACTGCTTCTACCCATCTGTTGAACACTGTTTTTTCAAATATTTCACACTCATTTAGCTGGATGTTAATCATTGTTTGCAAGTATGGTGAAGAAAAACCTTGTTTTCAAAAAATTTCCTAATTCTCCTCAATACCTCCCCCCTTGCGCAATGGTCAAAACCATGCGCATTAAATGATAAACAAATCTAATAACGCCGTTGGTGCACCCAACGTCGAAAGTCTAACCTTAAGCATCAGCAAACTGAAACCAATCTTTTGGGAAGGGAAATCGAAACCAGTATGTCCAAATCCAAACCCCAATATGGGTGGGTTTACCATCAGCCGCCCGAAACCACGCTGTTCCGAAGTCATGCACTAAACCGAAAAAACGTACATGCGTTAGTGGCCTTCTATACCACAAAGGTAAAATAAAATGAAATAAAACGCGACATGCCCCGTTTCAAGACGACCTCTGCTGCCAGAGCTGACATATCTGACTCCTGTTCCCCCTCCACCTTTCATCAGCCGGCTTTCCCTTGCAGTCCGTCACTCCATGATCAAGTGAGCCAGTGCTCACAGTGCCCTGCCAAGTAATCGTGACTGTTCCTGTTTTAGGTTGTCCCGGGCTTCAAGGTGGGATCTTACCCGTCGTTGGCTAACCAGCCTTCCATACTGGCTTATTGCAGGATGCCGTACCTGGGATACGATCAATCCCCACCTATATGGTGGTATAGATCGCAAAGTGGAGGGATGGAGACAGAGTCTTCAGCCGCATCTGCCTTATGCAGCCATATGTGTGCGTCATGAATACACATCAGGGCGACTATAAAACAAAACATAATTTATCAGAGTTAAAATTATTAAAGTGTTGCAGCAGCATTAGTGGCATTTGAAGGCAAACCCACTACTTCCGAATCCAATTTGACAACATAGTATGTATGACTCCTTCCCAGCAGATGTGGCGTCAACCCACCTATTGTCCTTAACTAGGGAGATGTGAAAGAAAACAAAAATCACAATATTAAAACTTGCATTTTCAATATTGGGCGACTCACTTTTGTCTTAACCGTTACTCAAAATCACAATTCTCTAAATAATCCTACCCGATTGCCCTTCACTATCTATTTAAATTGGACGACCTAATTAAACCTTGTATTCTACCTATTGCTTGCATTTAGTGTTTTCCATATTTTGATTCACTACTATACCAAACCCAAACCCTCTATGTTGATCTTATCTAGTTTATTCAACACTGGATTGATACATTGTTTCCATTTACTAATTAACCATGTTGTTTTATCTGAAGTATGCTTGTGTATCCCCTTGTGTATCCCATCACTCTGAGTAGGAGAGGATTCTCCCCTACCTTGGCAGCCCCGACACACACACGAGAACAGGCTCACACACACATCCTTTCTTATTTTATTTTACTTATTTATTTTAAATGACATTTTGTCATTGTGGATAACCTAAATTAGAAATTTGGATAACGTTTTATCATACTTATTTGGTCTAATTTTTAAGTATTGCCAATTGTTTTTTTCTAAATTATAAGATCACTCTTAATAAATTGTCTATTACTTATCATAATCTCTAAGGAAATATTTTATTTGTGTTGTTATCTTGGCACCTAGACCTCGTCAGGTCCAAGCACCAAAATAACATCCACCTATCCACGCAGAGTCCATGGGTTGGGTCCGCTCCTCTTTTGATGAGTCACTTTACCCTGGCGCCATTGAACCCATTGACTCCTGTGGAGTGTGGTGTGCAGACAATTTTTAACGCTAATTGCTCATGTTTTGGAGTCTAGATAATTATTCCTAAATCCTGTGATCACCATGTAACTTGCTCAGGGACACATCAACACTCAGCTAGGAGGAGATGGGGATCGAACTAGCAACCTTTCGGTTACAAGACACCCTCTACTTCCTGAGCTAAACCGACCCCCAGCCACCTCTCCGCTGATTTATTACCTCCGGGTCGGTCCGTGTCCGCCCTTTTTGCTGTCATTACATTCCTCTCCCTTCTCCAAACACCTTCTCCCTCTGATCCAACCCGTTGTCTCACCAGTGCTCTGTGTACCAAGATGTAATGATCTATACCACATGGTGTTCCGACGCGTTGGAGAGTCTCCAAGAACCACAGAATCACCCATCCCAGTGGTGGTTCTATGTTTTTTCTAAAACAGTGGACATGGGTTACATTCAGGAACCAATTACAGAGTACATCCAAACGCACAAATAATCTATTAGGCACAATGCAAATTCAATCTCCTTCTCTCTGTTGTCTCTCTGTCCAGCCCCCACCGGCGGGTTTTCCTTACTTACGTTCCTTCTCTCTAACTTTCTTTACCTCTCTTTACCTACTTCCTTTGCTTTCACAAATCTCCATAACCATTTTCACTTTTAGTAATCCTTTCCTTTCCTTTCTGGTTTATTCGTTGTTTGGACACTCTCCAAAACTGGATTTTTAATTTTAAAAGGCCATCGAAAAATATGAATGTCCCCAAAGAAAATTCTAACCGGAAAGCCTTCTCCAATCTCATCGCCACTTCTCGTTGCCAAATCCACACACTCTTCCTCTTCTCTGTCTCACTTTTCACAAATCACTTCATCTGTCCCCTCTAACTCAACTCAATGCTAACTCTTTCTCACTCACTCACTCACTCACTCACTCACTCACTCACTCACTCACTCACTCACTCACTCACTCACTCACTCACTCACTCACTCCTCACTCATTCGCTCACATATACAACTTAAAATAAGAATTCACCGATTGTCATCCTTGGAGCTGTCATAGGTATTAACTGCGTGTGTTCCGAGAATCCTAAAGTTTTGGTGAATTTACCTGCCATGGGGAGGTGAGAGGCATAATTTGGACCTACGCAAGTGTAGGTGGCTCCAGTGTGGGACATCATTGGCATGCCTCTATAATTTATCAGAACCTGCAGTATTGGTTCCTGATCAGCTTGTTTTGTGATTGCTACAAGCTGACCCTCCCCCTGTGGATTCCCTTGGCACCCCTAGTATCTCTGTCCCATAAAGGGACCTGCCTGGTAGCTACCTCCTTGTTCCTGCCTTCCCTGATAGCTGTTACCCTGTCCTTGCTGTGGTGGATAAGGGTTAGCTAAACAATTCCTCCTAATATGTCCTTCCTTGTTGCACCCATAGCATATTAAAGGACCTCTGCGTTGTCCTTGGGATCCTTGTTGTTGATTGTTTCTAAACTGACCTTGGGCCCTTTGTACAGATTCTGTCTATTTTTATTTGTGGGGTTCCCATAATTATGGATGTGTACATGTGTAACAGGTGGAGTAGGTGACAGTTGGCTCTGAGGCTGTTGTACTGGGAGGGAAAATGCCAATCGTGGATATTGGTTTTGAAGTGCGCCCTGCTGGGCGGCTTGCAAATTTACAGCAGCTGGTTCTAAAACACCTGCCTGTCTCTTCTTATCTCTTTCCTTCCTTGTGAGATCTTCCAGCAGAAGCGGATATAGCTTCCTCTGGACCTCTTTGCTTTGTTCCTGTATTCTTTGTTTATTCTGACGATATTCATCCACTGCATGAACTAAATGGTCATTAAAATCTCTATGAGATCCTGATGTAGACAGTCCAACCACATCCTCTAGCTTGGCTTTGATTTGGCTGGGAAGTGTCTCTATCACAGAGTTTCTAAACATGACAGAGAACACCGGATGGATCTCAGGATCCTCATCCGTCTCCATGCGCCATCTGTCTACTTGGGCCTGCAGGTAGGATCCAGGGTTCTCTGTGTCACCAATGGGGAGAACTCTCATGTCGTTAGGATCCATGCGGACCGGGAACTCCCTCCTGAGTGTGGCCCACAACGCCCCTCTGTAATGATCAAGTGTAGTCTCATCATACTTTCCATCCAGTATATTCAACCCTCCATTCCTCAGTACAAACTCCATCTTGGATAACCCCAATACTCTTGCCAACAGAGCTTTCAGGTCTCCCACTCCAATTAGCTTTCCCACTGTGAGCTCCTCAAATGTTCTAATCCATTTAGACGCCCCGTTAATTATGTTAGGGAGTCTAGAAATGACTCCCTCTAAGTCCTGTGAACCCCACGGTTGAAAATGTACCTGTTGTCCTTTGACTAGAATAGGATAATTTCCCGGGAGGGTGTCGGGTGCCTTTTTTCCCCTTCGTGCTCTCGTTAGTTTCCCCCGTGACTGGAGTACTAGGGGGCTTTGTATTGATGTACTGCAGCCAGACACCTCTGTGCCTGGGTCCCCACTGACCCTCCCTTGTGTGTTACATTCATTATCTCCTTCATCTGGTGTGACTTCCCTTTTAGATTCTACGTTGTCTTTTAGCAATGGGTACAATGGTACTAGTTTGTGCAGCGGTGACTCAACCGTCAGAGGCAATGGTTGAGCCTTGTTGTTATTAGCTATTATCTCTCCCGCCACTCCCTGTAATGTTCGCCACCTCTCTCCTTCCTCGAAGAACAAAGCTAGTACTAACTTTTCCCTGTCCCTCTTTGCTGAGGCCGTTTTTCCACTTCTGTTGTCTATGTAATTCCTTATTACTACCTCCATGTCCCGATACATTATTGGATCAAAAGTCCCTCCCATGGGCCATATAGTACCTGCTCCTTCTGTCCTTTCTTCCCAATTCTCAGAGATCTTTTTCATCTCACCTTTGAGCAATAGACGGTCTCTACTCATAATCTCTACCGCTGTTGGTGCCATTTTTAATTATTACTTTATTACTTTATTTATCTATTCTGAAGTACACTATTTATTAATAAAATTTATTTGAGTTTATATACTTTACTATCTCTAAGCTACAAATGTGAACTCTTCCCAAGCGCTCGTCTCCCTCCCGAAGGTTGGAATGTGGCCCCCACCCTTCACTGTTATCTTTAACCCCGGCCTGCAGGCTCCTGCTCGTCCCCTGTGTGTTTGCTCGTGCATGTGCAGTTAGAGTCAGCGAGATGATGTTTAAGTCAAAGAAGATTTACACATTTATTCAGTACTTCAACAAATTAACTATTCTCTATCCGTCTAATTTATTTATGATTATCAACTACTTTAAGCAAATTAACTATTCTCTGTCCGCCTAATTTATTTATGACAGAATCAACAACAAAAAAATTAACCGGGTCGTAAAAACCTCAGAGGTAACTTAATCCTAACACGACTTAAATACAGACAATAAGCCGGTTCATACAATTTCTTTATCTTATATTGAAAAATGTCCGAATTGTTTGTAATTAATTACAAATAAAAGGTTGACCGAGTGTAGAAACTGGCCTTTTGGTTAACACATGAACAGTCGGATGAATAATGAATCAACCAGAATTTCAAACAACAACCATTGCCACAAAGCACCAAGATCAGAATCAAAGATGGGCCACCTCCAGATCCAATATCTGCAGCTCAATTGAATCACGTTTAGGGCATTAAACTCATACAAACGATGCTTCGCACAACTAGTCTATTCCTTCAAAATAATGGCTAATCACATACACACTCGACCAGATCACGAACAAACAAGAAACTCCTCAAAATACCAACTCATGCGGTACTCCAACCAAGAAACTTATCTATTCAAAAGTGCGAGAAGCCCGTTTTCTCAAGATACCAAGACCGGAATTAGAAATCCCCCCTTTTCTGCAGTCCAACTGGTCCAAGCAAAGAATCTAAAATTCACCCGTCGGTATCCCACGGAAGCCCTTCTCAAATAAAAATAAATTCATCAACGGCAATGAATTCCAACCCAGCTTTCTGGGATACTCTCAGTCATCCAACAGGTAGGCCTACTTCAACCGACCTGCGGACCTGCACTGTCCTTCCTTCTTCCAGAAGACAGCCACAGGACTTTACAGAAGGCCTATTTAAACAAAACACTGCACTGTCCTTCCTTCCTTCAGAAGACAGCCACAGGACTTTACAGAAGGCCTATTTAAACAAAACACCAAAACACCAATAACAACAACTCGTGTCAAAATAGGGATCTCTCCCGGAGCCCCCGTATCTCTCACTCGCTCATTTATCTATAATTTTGGTTCGTTTGATCGAAGAGACACTTTACCTGCTGCTCGGCGTTCAGACGGGGCAAGAACATTTCAAACGACTCTATCCTATATATGGCAATACAACTTACCCTTGAGCTCTGGTCGTATGATCCGTTCGCGTCCCGTCCTCTGGCTCGGCAGCTGACGAGTCCCTATTTCATCCTGTTTGTGACGCCAATTATGTCGAAGATTAATCGAGATTTAAAACACTTAGACTAATTTAAGAGAGAGTGTAAAAGAAATCGAGGGGTGAACAGATTCGAGCCTCTTCTTAAACACACAAAAGCACAGTCCTCAGCAGTTTCTTGTTTTTCTAGGTGTCCACACATAATAAAACACAAATACTCCTAAACAGATGGTCACCGAGATAGTCTAGGACCCAGGAAGTGGAGTCAGCATGCATTGTCTCAGTAGACAACTGCTCCTGGGGGGTTGCGCCCCAACCCCTGCTCTGACCCAAGACTCCCAGGCCTCGTGACCAGCCCTGCATCAAAATCCAAGACACTTCACATGTTTTCTATCATTAGATATACAGGCCTAATAATAATCATAGTTTACCATAGAATATAATCATTAATTTCTACCACACCATCACGGCGTCTGATGTGGGCAATACATGTTGGGTAGTCCACACGTACTGCAGCACAGGATTCTTGATTCTGATTTTAAATGCTATTCATTTTAAGACTAAATCATTGAATAGTTCTGATTATAGCAGAGTATGGTTTCGATCCATCGACCTCTGGGTTATGGGCCCAGCACGCTTCCGCTGCGCCACTCTGCTTCAAATCATCCCAGACGGGACACAAACCCACAAATCCAGGTTTAGGAGGTAGGTGCTTTATCCCATTAGAACACTGGGGCACACGCGTATTTACAACATGAGATTAGACCAAAGAAATGAACGACCAACCAAGCACTAGCAAGGACTGAAATACAAAAGAATAAGGTAGGTATACTCGTTCTTAATTTTTCAATCAACCCCAGTCTCGCTACCAATCCCACGCTCAATCATCTTCGTAACGGATATTTGTTTTAAAATGCTTGCTATTTATCTCTAATATTGTGAGTAGAACACTTCATGCTATCTATTGAGGCTAGACAAATAATTGAATTGCAATTCATTTAATTGATTATCTGATCCTAGCCGAGGATGGTTTCGAACCATCGACCTCTGGTTTTTGGGCCCAGCACGCTACCGCTGCGCCACTCAGCTTCAAAAAACCCCAGACGGGACTCGAAGCTCCAAATCCAGGCTTAGGAGGGAAGTGCTTTATCCATTAGGCCATTGGGGCACACGTGTATTTAAAACATGAGATTAGACCAAAGAAATGAACGACCAACCAAGCACGAGCAAGGACTGAAATACTCGCTATTTATCTCTAATATTGTGAGTAGAACATGCTATCTATTGAGGCTAGACTAAAAATGTTATTTCATTTCAATGATTGATTGATGCTATATTAGGTAATCGTGCTAGCAGAGGATGGTTTCGATCCATCGACCTCTGCGTTATGGGCCCAGCACGATTCCGCTGTGCCACTCTGCTTAACAGCTACAAAATATAGATGCAACATCTAAACCCTGGCTCAATGCACATTGTTATTTTTTATGGTAAACATCTTTAAATTGCCATCAAGGCAATACGTGTTGGGTAGTCCACACGAACTGCAGAACAGGATTCTTGATTCTGATTTTAACTGCTATTCATTTTAAGACTGAATCAATGATTAGTTCTGATTATAGCAGAGGATGGTATCGATCCATCGACCTCTGGGTTATGGGCCCAGCACGCTACCGCTGCGCCACTCAGCTTCAAAAAACCCCAGACGGGACTCGAAGCTCCAAATCCAGGCTTAGGAGGGAAGTGCTTTATCCATTAGGCCATTGGGGCACACGTGTATTTAAAACATGAGATTAGACCAAAGAAATGAACGACCAACCAAGCACGAGCAAGGACTGAAATACTCGCTATTTATCTCTAATATTGTGAGTAGAACATGCTATCTATTGAGGCTAGACTAAAAATGTTATTGCATTTCAATGATTGATTGATGCTATATTAGGTAATCGTGCTAGCAGAGGATGGTTTCGATCCATCGACCTCTGCGTTATGGGCCCAGCACGCTTCCGCTGTGCCACTCTGCTTAATTTTAATGAAACATAGAGTCAACATCTAAACCCTTGATCTTTGAGCGTTGTTATTTTTTGTGGTAAACATCTTTAAATTGCCATCACGGCTTCTGATGTGGGCAATACGTGTCGGGTAGTCCACACGTACTGCAGCAAGGGATTCTTGATTCTGAATTTAAATGCTATTCATTTTAAGACTGAAACATTGATAAGATCTGAATATAGCAGAGGATGGTTTCGATCCATCTACCTCTAGATTATGGGCCAAGCGCGCTTCCGCTGCGCCACTCTGCTTAAATATTAAAAAATATAGAGTCAACATCTAAACCCTGGCTCTTTGCGCATTGTTATTTTTTGTGGTAAACATCTTTAAATTGCCATCACGGCCTCTGGGGCCGTATTCACAAAGGATCTTAGGGCTAAAAGTAGGTCCTAACTGGCGAATTTAGGAGTAACTCCTAAAAATAATGGGCGTGTCACTCTTAAATTTAGGACTCCTAACTTTTTTCACTAAGAGCAATTCACAAAGTATTTTAGGCCTAAAAGTAGCACCTAAGTCTTGGAGAGCTTAAAAGTCCTCAAGAGGACTCCTAACTCAGTAAGACCTATTCACAAAGAATCGTAAAATGCCTGCGAGATGAAATGTTAGGGTATTAAACTTGTTGTGGAGTAGTGTGCGATGCATTAACATCCCCGACTAACAGGAATAATCAGATTAGTCCCGAAATAAAATGTTTGGCCACACTACGTTATTTAGCAACAGGGGAAATGCAACTTTGCAATGCCGACGATTTAAAAATATCGCAACCATCAGTCAGCCGTGCCATAAACTTTCCTTTGGACATTCAACAATTACACAGGATCAAAGCCAACTTTGGCACTTGCAGGTATGCCCGGTGTGGTCGGTGCTATTGACGGGACGCACATAAAAATAATTGCGCCATCAAAAGACGAGGACGTGTTCGTCAATAGGAAGAAAGTGCATTCCATCAACACGCAGGTTGTTTTTGATGCAAATTTTAACATAGCCTACTGGATGTTGATGCAAAGTGGCCTGGAGCTTCAGCTACCCATGATTCGCGCATTTTAATGGTGTGCGGTCTGAGGCAGCTTTTTGAGATGTACCAGGTGTCACTTGCTGGGTGACAGTGACTATCCATGCAAGACGTGGCTCTAGACACCGTGGCTCTAGACACCCTACCTCAATCCACAACCGGTCGTGTATGTTTGTGTGCTCTAGCATATATGGAAGAAATCAGTAAACAATAATAATAGCCAATACGATGTGTTTTACGCATAGGACTAAGCGTAATCTGCGTAATCACTTACATGTTATACTTTAATGTTGTGGAGAGAGGAATTGGGCAGATGAAACGTCGGTTTCATGTCCTCCACTGCGAAATACGCCTCACCCCAGAGAGGGCAAGCACAGTAATCACTGTATGTGCCATTCTACACAACCTCTGCAAGCGGAGGAACATTCCACAGCCAGACGATGATGATGATGATGATGATGATGGCGATCAACATGACAAGGAATTTGGCCGTGTGGTACCGAGTGGACAGGCATTTAGGGATCACTTTGAAAACACATTTTAGGTAAACACCTTGGCACAAATCAGTCAACACTTAGGTAGTTCATAACATTTATTTTCTTTTAAATTGTACGTATTTTTATTGTTTGCTTTCTCTCTCTCTTGAACGTGCAGGCTACAACGTCATTATCGTGGTCTGCACAAAATTGTCATCATGCGTGTATTCTGCTAACTGCACTATAACTACTTAAAGGCCCACTATGCAACTTCGGGCATTTCTTCGCTGTTTTCTTGGTTTTGGCACGCACTTTTCTCTACACAGCGCCCCCTACAGCTTCGTAGTAGATATTTTACAACACTGTCGTAACAACTCGTTGACGACCCTTCCCCATGCACTTCTACGCGAGCCATGTGCATTTGTTTTCAAAGAAGCCGGCGAATACGTGGAGGCATGTCCGAAGTAGATGTTCATAAAGTGTAGGCAAGGTTATACATTTTTTAAATGGTGTATTTGTATTGCAATAAACATAAATACATCCTTTTTTACAGTTGACGGGGAGAATTGATATCCTAGATTATAATTGTTTTATCTTAGGTTGAACAGAACAATCAGTGTAAGAGTGTATACAACATAATAATCTAAATAAACAAGAACCTGGATTCGGGGATTCAGTCTATAGCTGGGGGACGAGACAGACGAACAGCAAAACACCCATGGAAACAAAGGTGTTTATATGGTTGCAACCAAGCAAGCTAGAAACATACAGGGCTCACAACAAAACGGTCGAGAAAACAATTTTTACAGGGCTCACAACAAAATGGTTGAGCAAACACATTTGTACAGAGACTATCAACATCAAGAATACCACGAAGACAAAGTTCACCCAAGGGTACTTTCAATTTCAAAAGCAACACGGCCGAGTCGGCGTCTGATTTGCAGTCTTCTTTTTCTTTCAGTTCACGCTATTCCTGAAAAGCTTGCCCAACGTTTACTCGTGTCTGGCCTCTCTGTCGGTCAGTCTCCCTTTTCTCTTCTTCTGTTCATCCGACATTGGGTTTCTCTGTCTCTTTTTAGTCGGCTGATCCATGATGAATGTAACAATCCCTTAGTTACTTGTGTTTATATCGAGCCGGTTCCGTGTTTGGGGGTCTGTGCCGTAAAGCAATTCGTTACTTCGCGAGACCCGAGACTCCCGCGAGAGTGGGCGGCGGGTCGCCGGCAGAAACATATTCATTTTCTCCGCCAAGATGCGCAAGGGGGAGTCGAAACAACGACAACAATCGAACAAAAATGTATAATAGAACCATCGCAATGACTCTTAGCCTGTTATATTAAGGTAAATCAAGCCAAAAGAGTTGCATAGTTCCCCTTTCACTCGTGTCTGATCTCTTTTCTGGTCCATTCTTCTTTTGTTCCACCGACAGTCTCCTCTTGGGTCCCTTACCAGTCGATTGATCCATGACGAATGCAACAATTGCCTCGCAACTGGCTGTTTATATCTAGCCGGTGCCATGTTTGGGTGTGTGCTGTGCCGTAAAGCATTTTCGAAACTACAATCTGACTACATTTTCGAGGATACTTCCGCTGCGTCACATCCGGATTGGCTCGGTCCGAACACATCAAGTTGCATATGCGCTTTTTCACTGGAGAGGCGACATGGGTAAATGACACACCCACCAATCGACCCAGAAATGGATGCAGAACCATCAGCATAACTCTCAACTTGCATACTTAATGTAATTTTGGCAAAAAAAGTTGCATAGTAAGCAGGGCCTTTAAGCAGGGTCGGGTCTGGTTAGTACTTGGATGTGTGACCGCCTGGGAGTAACGTATTCTGGAATAATGTATTCATTCATTCATTATGGATCTAATCATTGTTTCTGTACCAGTCCCGTCTCTGGCCACGGCAGCGCTCTCACTCCTTACTTCCTCCTCCTGTATAAAAGCTAATATGGTCAAGTCTATAATTGCTTACGGCCATATCACCTTAGGCACACCCGATCGTGTCTGATCTCGGAAGCTAAGCAGGGTCGGGCCGGGTTAGTACTTGGATGGGTGACCGCCTGGGAATACCAGGTGCTGTAAGCATTATACTTTTTCAACTCGACTCATTGGATGCAATGGCCTACCGTGCGTTGATCTTTAGCGCCCACTGTTTTGGAGAATTTAAGCAACATACAGACTCTGACGACGTCTCCTCAAACTCTCTTTGTGAAACATGTGGACAGTGTAGTGACGTAGCAGAGAGCTGCAATGACGGCGGTCCACCTTAGTCCATCCCAGGTTTTGCAACGCTACGTTTCTTCAAAAGATCACGCAAACGATGACGCCAAAGCAGTGTAATGCATTGCGTTCAAATATGTAACTCTGAGTCTGGAATAACGTATTCATTCATTCATTATGGATCTAATCATTGTTTCTGTACAAGTCCCGTCTCCGGCCACGGCAGCGCTCTCACTCCTTACGTCCTCCCCCTGTATAAAAGCTAATATGGTCAAGTCTATAAATGCTTACGGCCATACCACGTTAGGCACGGCCGATCTCGTCTGATCTCGGAAGCTAAGAAGGGTCGGGCCTGGTTAGTACTTGGATGGGTGACCGCCTGGGAATACTAGGTGCTGTGAGCATTATACTTTTTCAACTCGAGCTCATTGGATGCAATGGCCTACCGTGCGCTGATCTTTAGCGCCCACTGTTTTGGAGAATTTAAGCAACATACAGACTCTGACGACGTCTCCTCAAACTCTATTTCTGAAACATGTGGACAGTGTAGTGACGCTGCTAGCAGGGAGCAGCAGAGAGCTGCAATGACGGCGGTCCACCTTAGTCCATCCCAGGATTTGCAACGCTACGTTTCTTCAAAAGATCACGCAAACGATGACGCCCAAGCAGTGTAATGCATTGCGTTCAAATATGTAACTCTGAGTCTGGAATAACGTATTCATTCATTCATTATGGATCTAATCATTGTTTTTGTACAAGTCCCGTCTCTGGCCACGGCAGCGCTCTCACTCCTTACGTCCTCCTCCTGTATAAAAGCTAATATGGTCAAGTCAATAAATGCTTACGGCCATTCCACCTTAGGCACGCCCAATCTCGTCTGATCTCGGAAGCTAAGCAGGGTCGGGCCTGGTTAGTACTTGGATGGGTGACTGCCTGGGAATACCAGGTGCTGTAAGCATTATACTTTTTCAACTCGAGCTCATTGGATGCAATGGCCTACCGTGCGCTGATCTTTAGCGCCCACTGTTTTGGAGAATTTAAGCAACATACAGACTCTGACGACGTCTCCTCAAACTCTATTTGTGAAACATGTGGACAGTGTAGTGACGTAGCAGAGAGCTGCAATGACGGCGGTCCACCTTAGTCCATCCCAGGTTTTGCAACGCTACGTTTCTTCAAAAGATCACGCAAACGATGACGCCCAAGCAGTGTAATGCATTGCGTTCAAATATGTAACTCTGAGTCTGGAATAACGTATTCATTCATTCATTATGGATCTAATCATTGTTTCTGTACAAGTCCCGTCTCTGGCCACGGCAGCACTCTTACTCCTTACGTCCTCCCCCTGTATAAAAGCTAATATGGTCAATTCTACACATGCTTACGGCCATACCACCTTAGGCACGCCCGATCTTGTCTGATCTCGGAAGCTAAGCAGGGTCGGGCCTGGTTAGTACTTGGATGGGTGACCGCCTGGGAATACCAGGTGCTGTAAGCATTATACTTTTTCAACTCGAGCTCATTGGATGCAATGGCCTACCGTGCGCTGATCTTTAGCGCCCACTGTTTTGGAGAATTTAAGCAACATACAGACTCTGACGACGTCTCCTCAAACTCTATTTGTGAAACATGAGGACAGTGTAGTGACGCTGCTAGCAGGGAGCAGCAGAGAGCTGCAATGACGGCGGTCCACCTTAGTCCATCCCAGGTTTTGCAACGCTACGTTTCTTCAAAAGATCACACAAACGATGACGCCCAAGCAGTGTAATGCATTGCGTTCAAATATGCAACTCTGAGTCTGGAAAAACGTATTCATTCATTCATTATGGATCTAATCATTGTTTCTGTACAAGTCCCGTCTCTGGCCACGGCAGCGCTCTCACTCCTTACGTCCTCCTCCTGTATAAAAGCTAATGTGGTCAAGTCTATAAATGTTTACGGCCATACCACCTTAGGCACGGCCGATCTTGTCTGATCTCGGAAGCTAAGCTGGTTAGTACTTGGATGGGTGACCGCCTGGGAATACCAGGTGCTGTAAGCTTTATACTATTTCAACTCGAGCTCATTGGATGCAATGGCCTACCGTGCGCTGATCTTTAGCGCCCACTGTTTTGGAGAATTTAAGCAACATACAGACTCTGACGACGTCTCCTCAAACTCTATTTGTGAAACATGTGGACAGTGTAGTGACGTAGCAGAGAGCTGCAATGACGGCGGTCCACCTTAGTCCATCCCAGGTTTTGCAACGCTACGTTTCTTCAAAAGATCACACAAACGATGACGCCAAAGCAGTGTAATGCATTGCGTTCAAATATGTAACTCTGAGTCTGGATAACGTATTCATTCATTCATTATGGATCTAATCATTGTTTCTGTACAAGTCCCGTCTCTGGCCACGGCAGCGCTTTCATTCCTTACGTCCTCCCCCTGTATAAAAGCTAATATGGTCAAGTCTATAATTGCTTACGGCCATACCACCTTCGGCACGCCCGATCTCGTCTGATCTCGGAAGCTAAGCAGGGTCGTGCCTGGTTAGTACTTGGATGGGTGACCGTCTGGGAATACCAGGTGCTGTAAGCATTATACTTTTTCAACTCGAGCTCATTGGATGCAATGGCCTACCGTGCGCTGATCTTTAGCGCCCACTGTTTTGGAGAATTTAAGCAACATACAGACTCTGACGACGTCTCCTCAAACTCTATTTGTGAAACATGTGGACAGTGTAGTGACGTAGCAGAGAGCTGCAATGACGGCGGTCCACCTTAGTCCATCCCAGGTTTTGCAACGCTACGTTTCTTCAAAAGATCACGCAAACGATGACGCCAAAGCAGTGCAATGCATTGCGTTCAAATATGTAACTCTGAGTCTGGAATAACGTATTCATTCATTCATTATGGATCTAATCATTGTTTCTGTACAAGTCCCGTCTCTGGCCACGGCAGCGCTCTCACTCCTTACGTCCTCCCCCTGTATAAAAGCTAATATGGTCAAGTCTATAAATGCTTACGGCCATACCACCTTAGGCACGCCCGATCTCGTCTGATCTCGGAAGCTAAGCAGGGTCAGGCCTGGTTAGTACTTGGATGGGTGACCGCCTGGGAATACCAGGTGCTGTAAGCATTATACTATTTCAACTCGAGCTCATTGGATGCAATGGCCTACCGTGCGCTGATCTTTAGCGCCCACTGTTTTGGAGAATTTAAGCAACATACAGACTCTGACGACGTCTCCTCAAACTCTATTTGTGAAACATGTGGACAGTGTAGTGACGTAGCAGAGAGCTGCAATGACGGCGGTCCACCTTAGTCCATCCCAGGTTATGCAACGCTACGTTTCTTCAAAAGATCACGCAAACGATGACGCCAAAGCAGTGTAATGCATTGCGTTCAAATATGTAACTCTGAGTCTGGAATAACGTATTCATTCATTCATTATGGATCTAATCATTGTTTCTGTACAAGTCCCGTCTCTGGCCACGGCAGCACTCTCACTCCTTACGTCCTCCCCCTGTATAAAAGCTAATATGGTCAAGTCTATAAATGCTTACGGCCATACCACCTTAGGCAGGCCCGATCTCGTCTGATCTTGGAAGCTAAGCAGGGTCGGGCCTGGTTAGTACTTGGATGGGTGACCGCCTGGGAATACCAGGTGCTGTAAGCATTAAACTATTTCAACTCGAGCTCATTGGATGCAATGGCCTACCGTGCGCTGATCTTTAGCGCCCACTGTTTTGGAGAATTTAAGCAACATACAGACTCTGACGACGTCTCCTCAAACTCTATTTGTGAAACATATGGACAGTGTAGTGACGTAGCAGAGAGCTGCAATGACGGCGGTCCACCTTAATCCATCCCAGGTTTTGCAACGCTACGTTTCTTCAAAAGATCACGCAAACGATGACGCCAAAGCAGTGTAATGCATTGCGTTCAAATATGTAACTCTGAGTCTGGAATAACGTATTCATTCATTCATTATGGATCTAATCATTGTTTCTGTACAAGTCCCGTCTCTGGCCACGGCAGCGCTCTCACTCCTTACGTCCTCCTCCTGTATAAAAGCTAATATGGTCTAGTCTATAAATGCTTCCGGCCATACCACCTTAGGCACGCCCGATCTTGTCTGATCTCGGAAGCTAAGCAGGGTCGGGCCTGGTTAGTACTTGGATGGGTGACAGCCTGGGAATACCAGGTGCTGTAAGCATTATACTATTTCAACTCGAGCTCATTGGATGCAATGGCCTACCGTGCGCTGATCTTTAGCACCCACTGTTTTGGAGTATTTAAGCAACATACAGACTCTGACGACGTCTCCTCAAACTCTATTTGTGAAACATGTGGACAGTGTAGTGACGTAGCAGAGAGCTGCAATGACGGCGGTCCACCTTAGTCCCTCCCAGGTTTTGCAACGCTACGTTTCTTCAAAAGATCACGCAAACGATGACGCCAAAGCAGTGTAATGCATTGCGTTCAAATATGTAACTCTGAGTCTGGAATAACGTATTCATTCATTCATTATGGATCTAATCATTGTTTCTGTACAAGTCCCGTCTCTTGCCACGGCAGCGCTCTCACTCCTTACGTCCTCCTCCTGTATAAAAGCTAATATGGTCAAGTCTATAAATACTTACGGCCATGCCACCTTAGGCACGCCCGATCTCGTCTGATCTCGTTCAGGTGTGCATTCAGGAGTTGGTGCAGCAAAGACAGCAGGTAGAGAGAGCAAGCAGTGAGCAATTGTTTGCTCAGTGTTTCTTCTTGTGGTGTTATTGTTTGTTTCCCCCAACAGCTTTTGCTGTTGGGGGGAGTTCTTTTTTCATTAGTTTCTTGTGTCTAAATTAAGGTGAATGTTGAGGACGGATATAATGCCGACAGAAATTGAGACGGAGATTACGACAATGATCATGGACAAAGGAATAGAGAGACCTATCGAGACGGACAGACAAACAGTGAATGAAAAAGGAACAAATAACGACGACGGCAAAGCACACACACGCGATGAGAGTAGAGGGAGCGGTGAGTCACGAGGTGTTGTGAGGGAAATGTATGGGGAGGAATTGATGGTGGATGTGGAGGTGGAGGGAAAGGAAGTCATATCAATGATGGATGTACTGAGGGAGGTGAAGAAAGTTTGTGGAGGAGTCATGGGATGCAGAGTGAAAGGGGACCGGAGGTTCGAAATCTCGATGAGAGATGAGATTGGGATATCCAGATTAATGGACGGTATAAGAGTGAAAGGAGCAGTGGTGCACGCCAGGGACATCATGAATAATGAATTGGTTGTCTCCTTTATCAACCTGCCAGTGTATTTGAAGGACAGAATAATTGTGGAGAAGCTGGAGGAGTGGGGAGTGAAGCCGATGTCGGCAATAAAAAGGCGTATGTAGCCGGGAACGGACATTGCTGACGGCACAAGATACTTAAAAGTTAGGTTTAACGAGGAAGTCCGGTCATTGCCGTACTCAGTGAGGTTTGAAACTTTGAGTGGGGCCGAATATTTTCGAGTCATCCACGACAGGCAAGTCAGAGTGTGCAGGCTGTGCATTAAGCCGGGGCATATTTTTAGAGAGTGCCCAGAATTCAAGTGCTTTAAATGTAATAAGACTGGGCACTACGCGCGTGAGTGTGGGGGGAGGAGAGAGGCGGAGCGGGAGGACGTGAGTGGGCGGAGAGAGACGGAGCCAGAGGATGTGGGCGGGCGGAGAGAGACGGAGCCAGAGGATGTGGGCAGACGGGAGGAAGGCGAGGAGAGTGACGGCCAGCGGACGGAGAGGGGCGGCGGCGTGGTGGACAGGAGATCGGACGGAGAAGGAGACGGAGACAGGGAGAGCGTCCCAGGAGTGATTGCGGAGGAGATGGAACGGGTGGGAGGAGTCGAGTAGCGGAGGGAGATGGACGACGATTGTGGAGTGGAGAGGGAAGGAGTGAAAGAGACGGAGTTGGTGAAGGAGGCGCGGAGGTCGGCTGACAGCACGCGAGCGGGGAGTGGTGCGGATTGTGGAGCGAAGGAGCTGCGTCTACCGAGCAGAGAGGCGAGGAGGCAGGAGGAGAGTGAAGAGGACATGGACATATCGACTGTCAAGCGTTGGCAAAACAAACGAAAGGCTGCCAAGGAAAGAGTCCGTGCAGAGGGGATTAAAGGGCCGCGGGCTGGTATGTGATTTAATTTCTAAATGTTTGGTTCTATTTTCCTTTGGGTTGCTCTCATGACCACTGTAACTTCTGTAAATGTCAACGGGCTGAGGGATGGTAAAAAGTTAAAGGAGTTGCTGTTTGTGTATAGGAGTGACATACTATGTATTCAGGAAACAAATTGGGATGAGGAAAAAGTGAAGGAGGTGAGAGAGGGATGGAAGGGGGACCTTTTTTATAATAATGGGGCAAGGGATGCAAGGGGGGTAGCAATCATGATTAAGAAGGATAAAGTAGAAGATGTCAGGGAGGTATATAAGGATAGGACAGGGAGGATATTAGTTATAGAGTATGGTAAATCCAATTTTAGGTTGATTAATATATATGTGCCGAATATAGAAAAGGATAAGAGGAGCATATTGGAGGAGTTGGCCGGTTTAATAGTAGGGAGGTGTCTGATAGTAGGGGACTTTAATATCAAATGTAGTAGATTAGATGTAGGGAAGGGGGTAGAATTTAGGTGGGAAAAGTCGAGGGGGATGTTGATGGAAATAATGAGGGACAAGGGATTATTAGATGTGTGGAGGTATGAGAATCCAGAGAAGAGAGAGTTCACGAGGAGGCAGATGAGGGAGGGGGTATTGAAACAGAGTAGAATAGATTTAGTGTTAGTACAAGAGGAAATTATTAAATATATAGATAGTATGAGACACCAGGTTAACAGTTTCAGTGATCATGATGGGGTTCGGTTTAGAATTATGGTAGGAAAAAAGGAGGTAGGGGGAGGAATGTGGATTTTGAATGCTGGGTATATTGAGGAGGAAGAGTATAAGCAACAGATTAAGGAGGTATTAGATGGGGAGAATGAGAGGATTGAGGAGGAGGCAGAGAATGATAGGGTTGACTATAGTATAGGGGAGAGATGGGAGGTGATGAAAAATAGAATTAAATCAATTAGTATTAGGTATAGTAAGAAAAGGAAGGAAAGGATAATGAAGGAAGAGAATGGCTTGAGGGAAAGATTGAGGGTAGAGTTAGGCAGGGCAGAGGATGAAGAGGGATACAGTGCGGAGAATTATATAGAGGTAAAGATGGAGTTGGAGAGGTATGAGAGGGAGAAATGTAGAGGGGCAATTTTGAGGGCTAAGGCAAAATATGTGTTGGAGGGGGAGAAATGTACAGGGTATTTTTTAGGGCTGGAGAAAAGAAAACAGTGTAGGACTTACATACATGAAATAAAAAAGAGGGAGGGGGTGGTAACAGAAGACTACGTAGAGATATTGGAGAGGGTGCAGGAGTTTTATGAGGAGTTATATACGAGGGGGGGTGTGGATGAAGGTAAAATAGAGGAGGTGCTGGATAGTGTAGTGTGTGGGTTGAGTGAGGCTGATAGGAGTTTTTGTGATAGGGAAATCAATGAGAAGGAGGTAATGGAAGCGATAGAGGGGTTAAATAGTGGAAAGAGTCCGGGGAGTGATGGGATAGGGATAGAATGGTACAAAGTATATAAACACGATGTATCACCCATTTTGGTGGAGGTATTTAGGGAGATGGAGAGAACAGGGTTGGTGCAGGATAGAATGGTAGAAGGGGTGATAACCATATTGTATAAGAAGGGAAGTAAGTTAGATTTAGAGAACTATAGGCCAATCAGTTTATTGAATGTAGATTATAAGATTCTAACCAGGATATTAGCCAATAGAATGAAGAGAGTGATAGGAGAGGTAGTGCAACCAACTCAGTGTTATAGCATACCAGGTAGGGATATAGCGGACACGATAGGGACGATCAGGGACGTAATAGAACATATGAAGAGGGATAGGATAGGAGGTGTAGTAGTGGGGATAGACTGGAATAAAGCATTTGATAGAGTAGAGCATGAATTTTTGTTTAGGGTATTAGAGAAGTTTGGGTTTGGGGTGAAGATGGTGGGATGGGTGAGGAGGTTATATGGGAGCGCACGGAGTTGTGTAAAGGTGAATGGGGTTTTAACAGATTTCTTTGAAGTGGAGAGGTCAGTGAGGCAGGGATGTCCTCTGTCTGCGTTATTGTACGCTTTATCTGTAGAGCCACTGGCCACACTTATCAAGAGGGACAAGGGGGTGGAAGGGATAAAGTTACCATATGGGGGAAGGTGTGTGATAAATCACTATGCGGATGACACAACGATCACGGTGAGGGATGGAGGTAGTGTCAGGAGGGTGATGGAGATAGTGGAAGACTATGGGAGAGCGTCAGGAGCGAAGATAAACAAAGAAAAGTCAGAAATAATGTATATAGGAAAGGTTGAGAGAATAGAGGTAGGTTTGAGGGTAGAAGAGAAGTATATAAAGGTATTGGGTGTGCACCTGGGGGTGGATAGTAAGGAGGCAAGGGATGTGACATGGACCGGGGTGATCAATAAAATTAGAACGGTGTGCACGGCATGGAGGGGGAGGAAGTTAAGATTGAAAGGGAAAGTAGTGGTAGTGAATGGTCTTATGTTGTCAGTATGTGTGTACGTGATGAGGGTGGTTGAGATGCCAGGCTGGGTGATGAATGATTTAAACAAAATTGTGTGTGATTTTATTTGGGAAGGAAAGGGGGTGAAAATCGCACAGAAAACACTGGTTGGAATGAGGCGGAAGGGTGGTTTGAAATTGATAGATCTGGAAACCAAAAAAGTTGCAATAACAATAAAGACTGTGCAAAAGTACATGGTGGGAAAGTGGCATTATGGATGGAAAGATCTTTTAAAGAAATACATTGATGAAGTGGGGGGAATAGGTGATTATGGCTGGTACATGGGTTTTAAGCAAACAATGACGGTTGGGATACCTGAGATATACAGGGAGGTGTTAGAGGCGTGGAGGAGGTTTCTGCCAAAAGTGCAATATGATTGCGATGGGTTGAATATGTTTGTCAATTTGCCCCTGTTTTTAAATGAAAAATTCAAACATAACGAGAAAACATTATACAAACCCAAATTTATAGAAGGAGGCATTCGGCAAGTTAAAGATCTTATTTATGAGGTCATCCAAGGTTTCCTCAGGGATAACTGCATTTTTGATTCAGTGTGTGAGATAGATGGCATGGAGGATAGAGACAAGGTGAAGAAAATTCATGATAGAATTAAAAGCAGTATACCAGGGGAATGGGCTGGACTGATTGAAAGTGAATGTGTGAGTAGGCAAGAAGTACGTATTCCTGAATTGTATGTGAAGGTGGAGGGAGGGAAGTGTGGTATGGAGAGAATGAGTGTGAAGAAAGTGTACGATTGGTTGATAGGGGATGTGTTCAAAGAGCCAGCAGCAGTGAAAGTATGGAAGAGGGTGTTTGTGAACTGGGAGGTGGAAGATATATGGGCAAATTGTAACATTAAATACAACAGTATTGAGTGTGAGAATAATGATTTTCTTATTAAACATAATAGAATCTACACAAATGTAGTATTGAATAAAATAAATAATGAGGTTAATGTGATTTGTGATGTCTGTAACAGTGGTCATGAGAGTTTTTCACACTATTTTTTGGATTGTGGGGAATTGGTTGATTTCTTTGTATTTCTAAAAGCACTGATTAGGGAAAGTTGGAGTGAGGAGTATGATTTGGAGGGCGAGTGGAGGATGTTGTTTTTGTTTGGTGTATGTGGGAAAGGGGTGCACTTTAATTTGTGCAATTTTGTTTTAAGCAGAGCCGGACAGTAACGGAGTACATTTACTTGAGTACAGTACTTAAGTACAATTTTGAGGGATCTGTACTTCACTCAAGTATCATTTTTTGGGAGTACTCATGACTTTACTCAAGTACATTTGAGAGGCAAATATTGTACTCTTTACTCCGTTACATTTCTATCCATAACCGTGAGTACCCGTTACTCCTTCTGAAAAATAAAAAATAAAAGGAGAAAAGAAAAATCACGGAAACCCTCAATTTGTTGTTTCCCTCTCAAACGTGATTCCCTCTCAAACTGATTAGGACAGCCTTCAGCCTATCAGCAATCACCTTCGCTTTCCGCCAAAGCCAACTCCATGGTCAGAATTAGATGAGAGACGATTGTTGATTTGATTGATAAAAAAACGGAGAAACTCACACATACATAGAATTGTTAGCTGAATTTTCTTTTCTGATATTGCATATTTATTAGAGCTGTCAAGCGATTAAAATATTTAATCGTGATTAATCGCATTAATGTCATAGTTAACTCTAATTAATCGCGATTAATCGCAAATTATTTTTCTATGCTAAATATCCCTTGATTTTTTTGTCCCATAATTCTTCTCATTTGAATTCTCTTATCAACATGGTGAAGTGCATCGGCTTGCCTTGTGCAAATGATTTTTTATTGATAACAACATTGGCATATACACTGATCAAAACAGGACGATACAAAAAAAGAGCCTTTAGTGCAATTAAACGACTGCTTTGAACAAATGTCATTTGAACATATCAGTCAGGCTACTGCTTCTTTGTTTTGAGCCAAAGAAAAAAAAAAATTTTTTTTTTTTTTATAAAATAATTGCGTTAATCGCGCGATAAAAAATTTAACGCCGTTAAATTTGGTTTGGGTTAACGCCGTTAATAACGCGTTTAACTGACAGCTCTAATATTTATGTAAGCTGACCAATTGTTTTTATGTCCTTGAGTATACTGTTATACTGTATACTATTGTGCTATTGCCATGGTAAAAAGATGAAAATTACTTGATTTTACTTTCAATTCCTTTTACATTCTCCAAGGTGTTAACATTTTTCATAACTCCATGCAGGACGTTTCTATACATAAATGTAAGCACTGTGGCAGTAGTAATGCAATATTTAGAAAACATACTCTTGTACTCTTGATACTCAAGTACTTTTAAAAACAAGTACTTCAGTACTTTTACTTAAGTAGACATCTGACTGTAGTACTTTTACTTGTACTTGAGTAAAATTTAGCAAGGGGTATCTGTACTTTTACTCAAGTAAGGAAGCTGTGTACTCTGCCCGCCTCTGGTTTTAAGTCATGCCAGACTCGCGGTCCTGTTGAGAAGGAACTATGCGCACTTTGAGGGACGGAAGGTGAATGTCATACAACTGTTCAAATCCATTATGAAGCGGGATGTGGATCTGATGTGCACGTATGGAGGGGAGGGTGTGAAAGAGCACTTTATCAGTGGGACCTCTTTTATTCATGAGAGGGAGGGGGGAGGGATTTTGTTTAATTGGTAAGGAATTGTTTTTCAATCTAAAGGAGTGAACTGGTGTGTTGTTGTGCTCTCTCTCCTGCAGTTGGGTCGGGTCCTGCTCCCCGGGCGGGGTGGATGGCCGCGGGGTCTTTCGGGTGCGGCAGTGGCGTGTATGTGTGTCGGTGTGCTCGGTCCGTGGGGGTGCCCGCCCTCCGCGGGTCGGGTGCGCATATGTGCCCGCATGTTGCTGTCGCGCTTGGGGGGGCCTTTCGGTAGTTTGCTCCGGTTGGGGTGCGGGGACTGGCCTCCCTGTGGGGGTGGGGGGGGGCGCGGCAGCACATAGAATTTTGAGTCCTGTTTTGCGTGATTGAGCTCTCCCTTGGGGATGAATTAGGTTCATTTGTATGTATTATTTGTATTGATGTCTTGCTTTTGAACTCTGGAGTAGGAGACGTTATCATTTGTAAATGTAGTATTTATGATTTCTGTAAAATTGTAAATTGAAAACATTAAATAGATTAAAAAAAAAAAAAAAGGCACGCCCGATCTCGTCTGATCTCGGAAGCTAAACAGGGTCGGGCCTGGTTAGTACATGGATGGGTGACCGCCTGGGAATACCAGGTGCTGTAAGCAATATACTTTTTCAACTCGAGCTCATTGGATGCAATGGCCTACCGTGCGCTGATCTTTAGCGCCCACTGTTTTGGAGAATTTAAGCAACATACAGACTCTGACGACGTCTCCTCAAACTCTATTTGTGAAACATGTGGACAGTGTAGTGACGTAGCAGAGAGCTGCAATGACGGCGGTCCACCTTAGTCTATCCCAGGTTTTGCAACGCTACGTTTCTTCAAAAGATCACGCAAACGATGACGCCAAAGCAGTGTAATGCATTGCGTTCAAATATGTAACTCTGAGTCTGGAATAACGTATTCATTCATTCATTATGGATCTAATCATTGTTTCTGTACAAGTCCCGTCTCTGGCCACGGCAGCGCTCTCACTCCTTACGTCCTCCTCCTGTATAAAAGCTAATATGGTCAAGTCTATAAATGCTTACGGCCATACCACATTAGGCACGCCCGATCTCGTCTGATCTCGGAAGCTAAGCAGGGTCGGGCCTGGTTAGTACTTGGATGGGTGATCGCCTGGGAATACCAGGTGCTGTAAGCATTATACTTTTTCAACTCGAGCTCATTGGATGCAATGGCCTACCGTGCGCTGATCTTTAGCGCCCACTGTTTTGGAGAATTTAAGCAACATACAGACTCTGACGACGTCTTCTCAAACTCTATTTGTGAAACATGTAGACAGTGTAGTGACGTAACAGAGAGCTGCAATGACGGCGGTCCACCTTAGTCCATCCCAGGTTTTGCAACGCTACGTTTCTTGAAAAGATCACGCAAACGATGGAGCCCAAGCAGTGTAATGCATTGTGTTCAAGTATGTAACTCTGAGTCTGGAATAACGTATTCATTCATTCATTATGGATCTAATCATTGTTTCTGTATCAGTCCCGTCTCTGGCCACGGCAGCGCTCTCACTCCTTACGTCCTCCTCCTGTATAAAGGCTAATATGGTCAAGTCTATAATTACTTACGGCCATACCACCTTAGGGACGCCCGAACTCGTCTGATCTCGGAAGCTAAGCAGGGTCGGGCATGGTTAGTACTTGGATGGGTGACCGCCTGGGAATACCAGGTGCTGTAAGCATTATACTTTTTCAAATCGAGCTCATTGGATGCAATGGCCTACCGTGCGCTGATCTTTAGCGCCCACTGTTTTGGAGAATTTAAGCAACATACAGACTCTGACGAAGTCTCCTCAAACTCTATTTGTGAAACATGTGTACAGTGTAGTGACGCTGCTAGCAGGGAGCAGCAGAGAGCTGCAATGACGGCGGTCCACTTTAGTCCATCCCAGGTTTCGCAACGCTACGTTTCTTCAAAAGATCACGCAAACGATGACGCCCAAGCAGGGTAATGCATTGCGTTCAAATATGTAACTCTGAGTCTGGAATAACGTATTCATTCAATCATTATGGATCTAATCATTGTTTCTGTACAAGTCCCGTCTCTGGCCACGGCAGCGCTCTCATTCCTTACGTCCTCCTCCTGTATAAAAGCTAATATGGTCAATTCTATAATTACTTACGGCCATACCACCTTAAAAAACTTTAATTTGACAATTTTGAAAGTCATGGATGTCATTGCACCTTACAAGGTTAAAACGATTTCTGGAAAGCAAAAGGCACCCTGGAGAAAAGCTGCTTATGTAACAGCACAGAAAAAAGAATGCAGGAAGGTTGAACGCATCTGGCGTAAAACAAAACTTCATATTCACCATGATATCTACAAAGAGAGCCTCCGTGCCTACAATTCAGACTTAAAAAGTGCTAGAGAAACATTTTTCTCCAATATCATTAAATCCAATAATAATAATGAAAAAACCCTATTTGCAACTGTTGACAGACTGACCAACCCCCCAACACAAATTCCACCTGATCTCCATTCCACGCAGAAATGCAATGAGTTTGCAGCTTTTTATACTGATAAAATTGAAGGCATCAGACACACCATCAATATCTCCACTTCAAACAAAAATGTTGGACTACCACCCTGTTCAGGAAAAGTAACGTGGCAGGGATGGCATGCTTTAATGTTATTGACTCTAAAACTCTTGTGGAAACTGTTACACAACTAAAGCCATCCACCTGTTGCCTTGATTCTTTACCTACCAACCTCTTTAAGAATGTTTTTGACTGCCTAGCAATATACATATTGCAGATAGTTAACAACTCTCTCCAGTCATGCAACTTCCCAAAAGCCCTGAAAATTGCAGTTATTAAACCCCTTTTAAAAAAGCGGAGCCTAGATACCTCTATTATTAACAACTACATACCAATATCAAATCTGCCCTTCATAAGTAAAATCATTGAGAAAGTTGTCCTCCAGCAACTTAATCACTTCCTGGCATCAACTGGTTGTTATGACACCTTCCAATCAGGATTTCGACCCCTGCACAGCACTGAGACCGCCCACATTAAAGTTGTAAATGACATCCGTCTTAACACAGACTCTGGCAAAACCTCAATATTAATGCTACTAGACCTCAGTGCTGCATTCAACACTGTAGACCATACAATACTTTTGGACAGGTTAGAAAACTGGGTGGGGCTTTCAGACACAGTCTTAAATTGGTTCAGATCCTACCTACAAAGTAGGAACTACTTTGTTTCCATCGGCGACTTTGTATCAGAATCAACCAACGTGATGTGTGGAGTCCCACAAGGTTCGATCTTAGGACCCTCTTTATTCAACATCTACATGCTCCCACTAGGGCAAATCATGCATAATAACAATATTGACCATCAATGCTATGCTGATGACACGCAAATCTATGTATCGCTATCACCAAATGACTATCGGCCCATAGATCTGCTGTGCCAGTGCATTGAGCAAGTGAAGGACTGGATGTGCCGAAATTTCCTTCGGCTAAATGAGGATAAAACAGAGATAATTGTATTTGGTGCTAAAACGGAAAGGCTTAAAGTAACCCAACACCTTCACTCTCTGTCCCTGAAAACCTCAATCAAAGCCAGAAACCTAGGGGTTATCATGGATTCTGATTTACATTTCGAAAGTCACATCAAATCAGTTACAAAATCTGCATATTATCACCTTAAAAATGTAGCAAGACTTAGAGGGCTCATGTCCACCGAAGACTTACAAAAACTTGTACATGCCTTTATCACTAGTAAGCTTGATTACTGCAATGGTCTCCTTACAGGTCTCCCAAAACAAACTCTAAGGAAGCTTCAGCTTGTTCAGAATGCTGCTGCTAGAGTTTTAACAAAGACCAAAAAATTTGAACATATTACACCAATTCTTAAATTGTTACATTGGCTTCCTGTAGGTCAGAGAATTGATTTTAAAATCATGTTGCTAACCTATAAATCCCTACATGGTTTAGGCCCAAAATATTTAACTGATATGCTTCCACTACATAAGCCTTCTAGAACACTAAGATCTTCTGAGACCAATCTGTTAATTATCCCCAGAGTAAACACGAAACATGGGAAAGCAGGATTTAGTTACTATGCAACAAATAGCTGGAATAAACTCCCTGAGGATTTAAGACTTGCCCCAACTCTGAGCACCTTCAAAACAAGATTGAAGACTTTTATGTTTGCTTTAGCTTTCTGCTAAATCTTAAATACTTTACCTTTATTTTACTAAAATGCCTTTTTAACTTTCCCTTTATTTTCTATTTTTACCAGAAAAATACATGACATTTGCTGAGTAATGAAGTTGTGTCATTAAGAGCTTGACGAAGTGAAAACCTGTATTAGTGATTAAGTGCTTAATCACTGAATATACGCCATATGAAACTCTTTTGAATTTGTTTGTTGTTTGTTGTTTGCCTTTGGTTCTGGGCTAGAGTCCTAGAATAATCACTGAATATTTGTTTGTTGTTTGTTGTTTGCCTTTGGTTCTGGGCTAGAGTCCTAGAATATTGTAATAGATTGTCCTTAAGGTCGGGTTGTGGTCCCGACTTGGGTTCCAGAGAGTCTGTTGATCTGATCTTAAATAACTTTCAATTTAATTTTCTCACTTTCTTAAATACATTGCACTTTCAATTTTACTTACTAAAAAGCCTTTTTAACTTTCTATTTTACTCATTTCTTTGCATATGTTTTCTTTTACTTATAGATTATTTTATTTTATTGTATAACAATGTTTATATGTGAAGCACTTTGAGTCTGCCTTGTGTATGAAAAGTGCTATATAAATAAAGTTGCCTTGCCTTGCCTATACTGTGTCTACGGCTGAACCCTTTTTTGTCTCAGTAATACTCAGGACTACTATCAGTAAGGGGGCGGGGGTGGGGCGCCATCCTCCTGGGTGTTAGCTGCCTGCGGCCATGACGTGGCGATGCTATCATTGACACAGATGCAAGTTTGATGCCAGCATATTCTAGTTTCTTAAATTCGGCTGGAAAATCGCAAAGGGAGACATCGGAGCTGGAGTTGTTGTTGTGGCTATGGGAGAGATGAGGCTGGAGGTCATCGTCGATGGGGGAGTGCAGAGGAGGGGGGTGGCCGTTCCTCGCCAAGCCAGCATCAGCGATGGGGGAGGGAACAGTGTTGATGGCGTCGGGCGGGCTGTTGTCTCTCTTCAAGGTCTGTGGGCTGTCTGCTATCTGTGTGTCAGATAGTGGCAGAGTAGTTGTGTGGGGGAGGCTGTAGTCTCGCTTCTTCTCAACCTGTGCTCTGATTGTGGCCTGTGCGTCAGACCATGGCAAGATTGTGGCCGTGCGTAAAGCGAGAAGAGAAGATTGTCCCTCAACAGTTTTGAGCCTAACCTGTTTGGGTGTAGGCCATCTGCTCTGAAAAGATATTTGCGCCCCCAGAATAAGTTGAAATTGTCAATAAAGTCCCTTCCTCTTTCATTGCAGACTCTGGAAAGCCATGTATTCAGTGCAAGTAGACGACTGAATCTGTTTATTCCCCTGTCAACTGTTGGTATGGGTCCACTGACGGAAGACTTGATGTGTATTTTGTCCAGTGTATCCAATAGATCAGTGTAATCCCTCTCGAAGTTCTGACTGTTCTCTTTGAATATCATTAAATCCTGCATGCACAATACTCTGTGAGATTTTGGGGTTTTCCAATATGATTTTGGCTAGTTTATGGTTGATGTTGGGAAAAATAACCTGCTGAGTACATCACATGTACATTACAAATATAGCTAACTCCTACCCTAGCCTGATGAGCACATCACATGGCAGACACATTACAATATAGTCAACTCTTGCTCTAACCCAACGAACACATAACACAAACATGATAATATAGTCAGTTCAAGGCCGGAGCCGAAGGCCCCATTTCTCCTCCAGGCAAATGGTAGACACTCAGACAATGCACCAGTCATCCTCAAGAACGGGACAGCCACATTAATTTATCACACAGGAGACATTTTGAGAGCTCTCCCCCGTTAGGAGGAACCAAGAGATACACCTGCCCATACCAGGGCCTGAGAACCACATTAAATTATCACACAGGAGACACTTCGGGGGGGCGCTCCCCCGTTTTAATTTATCACACAGGAGACACTTCGAAGCTCTCCCCCGTTAGGAGGAACACAAAAAGATACACATGCATATACTAGGGCCTGAGAGCCAAGGTCAAGCAAAAACACACAGAACCACGCACACCTCAAACGCACACACCTCATCGAGAGGAGGATACAGCATAAGACTGTATCACACAGGGACTCAGGATCTTCTTCTGAAGCAGACCTTCCACGGAGGCGAAGCTCTGGACGAACCATCAGCGCTGATTAGGGACCTAGACATATTCGATCTCTCACGCTTTATGACTCTGTATAACCATTGCCACTTTACTTAATAAATCCAAGGTCCTCGTGCCGACAGACTTTATTACCTCTCCGTCTCATTTCATCTGGTCCAGTAACTAGACAGACCGTTTTTCCCCTCATTGATATCACTAACCATTCCATATGGGAAGATGCATGTTTTGATCTTCTTACCGGTTATATCCTTGATAGTTGAGTCTCCTGTAATCAGAGTGTCTGGTTCATCTGCTTTCTCTGAGATGGGCCCTTGTTGGACGGTGGCAGACACATGCGCAGCCCGCCTCCGTGGCGACTTCTTGTTCCGTCTCTGTCCGCACTGTCCGTCCGGACGCATCTCGGGGCTCAGGGGTGCATCGGTGGCAGGCGCGTTCGTGGACTCTTGAAGTGGCAGGAACCGGTTCTTCAGTGGCAGGGTTGATTTGAGTGACGGGCTAATCCGGCTGATACATGTAACTTTAGCTTTGGGTAGCTTAGCATTTGGTGTTGAGTGAACTTGTTGATTCACTTTGGTATGTTGCTTTGGCTTAGCGCCGACTCTGTTCCAGTGAGACGCAGCTGGAACTGTCTCTCTCTTGTCCAGCTTAGGTTAAAAGTTCTCCTCAAAATATCCAGGTTTTTTTTAAGAGCCATAAATGTATAAAAATGGGAATTACATAAAAACGAAAATCTTAAGCAGCTGGTTTTTCTTGTAAATGTATTTACATTCATTCTGGAAACAGAACTTCTCTCACAAATTGACATTAATACATATACCTAAAATTTGAGACAAGTATTTTAGCATTAATATACTTCAAAACCATGAAATATAACTGTAGCGCCCCCATGCCATGGCTAAGGACATGATCTTCTAATTAACCCAAAAGTTAACTGGGACGCTCCCAAGTTCACATTAAACTGACCACACCCTATATGTGGTAATCTACCCGATTTTATGTTTAGTTGTATTGTAGTGTCTCGTAGAGTATTGTAGAACTAAACCCCTAATGAACAGGAATCACTGGCCTGGTAATTACAATAAAAACACACATAATTTACTATGAAAGATAGGTTTCAGTAAAATAACTTTAGTCAAATCTTTAGTCAATAATGATACTGCAATGTTAGTGAATACATTTATGTTTCTAAGGGCTATGGGTTATTTCTGATTCCTGGATTAATTAATACCAGTTTGTTGACCATATCACATACACACCTTTGCTTCTCACGTGTGTAACATAATTCACACATTCATACCAACAGGCCACATATGTCCTTGGCGACTAGAGAGGTCTCGTTCCCATCCTAGGGAGGGATCCGGCTCCTAGGGAGGCGTCCGGCCCGTACAAGAAGCCATTCATTCATGTATCAATTCTACAGATACGAGCGGCCCAGGTGTTCGACGAACTCAGAAGTTCAGGGCCACGAAAGAAGTTGCAATGCCAACACATAGCCACAAGGGAGCAGCATAGAGACACATACAACATCCAGAGAGGCGGGAGTTCAGCGCCAATTAGCCAAAACATAACCAAGTCCACGCCTGCCCAGTATTAAAGTTACAACCCATAACTCAGAGGGCTAGAACGCTCCAGGTAAAGCATCCTTTGGAATGCCCTACTAAGTGTATCTCCACATGTGCATGTACAATTCCCCTCCTTTTGCTTCTATTGCAGCATTCTTCGAAGAAAATAGTCCAATCCCGGGTTGCTTTTAACTGACTATATTTGTTAAAGTAGGCATGTTTCGGTATGGTAACTATGAAGCTTAAGGGAGGGAATTGTATCTAACGCGTGTAGAGGAAAATACCGTGATCTACTTCAAGCCCCCGGTGGCTCTCCGCCGTCTACCTATTGATCTCTGTCCTATTCACTTCAAATCACCCGCTAGAGACCGTCAAGTGGGCGTGGCCTATGTCGTGGGCGTGGCCGGGGTTACGTAATTGCTCCGCCCCTGTCTAAAGGTGCTGCCATCTGTGGCTAAAGTAGTTATTGCAGCTTAAGTGTTCGATTCTGCTTGCTAGTGGCTATGTGAGGGTAATGCAGCTTGTGTGTTCGATCCTGCTTCCTAATGGCTATGTGGGAGCAGCTTATGTACTTAAAATACGTAACAATCCCTCCTTGGTCATCTCAGATGACATACAAGATTTTAAGTCATAAACACCATTTACCACACCGAAAACATAGTCAAAGTATAATAAATCATCAACACCACCGACCGAAGTGGAAAAAACTCCATATTGGAGATAAACCACAACGCGTCCCCATAATACTGAAACGGCATTTGCATTGGTGGGTCTCATAGGTAATACAAGTCATTGTTAATAATACAACAATGAACACATATCCTGGTTATCATACAATCATATGGTTAAAGGGCACATAAACAAAAGTATCCATAGAAATCCAAGCTAATACTTTTGGTTATATGTAACAAGGTCATAACATTTTCGGCATGTGCAAAAGTAAAGTACAAAATTAGTAGTCATATTAGGAATTAAAAAAATTCAAGATTATTGATAGGCTAGCATGGATTTGGGTGGTTCAGGTGATCTTTGTGTATTGGTGTGCTGTTGCATGTGGGTGGTATTGGACATTGTTGTAATCGCAGCCATTGTTTCTTCTGTCGCCATCGGGACCTGTAATTCATGAACCCAAGGCTCGTCCCTACTTGTCAAGGGCTCAGCTCACAGAGAGGTTACTTTCACATCATGGGAGCCTCCTTCAGGTGTTCCATCGTCATCGTGTCAGCAACAGGAAACCTGTAAACAATGAATCATGCCTTTCCACCTCCCAAACATATTCTCCATCCATCCTGTGAAAGGGTCATTAATGCCGGAGTTCTCTGCCAATTCAAACCTGAGGGATTGTAATCATGCCAGCGCCCTGGCCACCAACCCATCCGGAGCTGTGTTATTGGGGATAAAAGTACAACATGTTGTGCCTATCATTGCATACACCCCTCCTTGCTCTGTCAATAACATATCCATATCTATATATTTACATTTACATTTAGGGCATTTAGCAGACGCTTTTATCCAAAGCGACTTGCATTAAGTACATTTGTCATAAGAAGTGCATCAATATATCGCTGTCGGTACAGAAAGGATGTTCATAGAACCAAGTGCAAGTACCACAATCGCTGGGCTAATCAATTCCCCGTATTACAGACATGATAGCAGCTGCTGCAGTTGCTACACAGTTAAGTGCTACGATTTAATACAGTACAATACTATTAAGTGCTACAATACAATACAACATATATTCCTTTAACCTTATTCGTGGAAAACTGTACGAACTGTTGCTGATCATGACATATGTAATTTATCCAAACAATATTTTTTCTAATGGTGGACAACCAAAACAGAACCGATTCAAATCCTGCCGTTATTTGATTTCCTCATGTGACCGTTACTCCTTGCTCGGCAGACGTAGTTTGTAGGCTCCGGGTGTGTCTGCATCTGGTTCTGGAACTTTTTGTTTCTATTGTAGAAATACAAACTCATGTACAGCAGTTAGTTGTTCAAAAGCATATTTCCTTTCATTCTAATTGTTTTTACAGTATCTACTTTGATTTAATTTCACACTACATCCCTCCTTGCGCATTGCTTCAGCCATGCGCATTGAATGACAACCAAACCTAACAACGCCGTAGTGCAACCAAGTTGAAGTTCCTTTCCTTAATCATCTGTATATAAACCAATCTATTGTGAAGAGACATGAAAACCAGTATACAAAACCAAAGGTCGATATTGGTGGGTCTATGCAGCCGTCTTGACCACACTGTTCTCAAATGCACTAAACCGTAAACGATACATGAGTCAGTATACCTATGTGTCGCAACTTATCAGAATAAAAAAAATATCATACTATGAAACGCTGACGTCGTATCAAAGCGTTACAGCAGCAGCAGTGGCATTTGAAAGGTGAGCCCACTACTTCTGAATCTAAATTGAGAACCCTAGCATTTAGGTTCCCTTCCCAGCAGATGTATCGCTAATCCATTTCTTATCTATAACCAAAAAGATGTAAAAGGGAAATAACAATGTTAAAATTTGCATGTTCAATATCACTTCTGTGTTAACCGTATCTCATGATAACAGTTACCTTCATCATGCTACCCGATTGTTCTACACTAACTATGTATATTGGATGACCTAATCTTCATTTATTCTACCTATTGCTCGCATTTGATGTTGTCCACACTTTGATTCACTCCTATGTACATCGCATACCACATCAAACGTGCATAAGCCTTATTCTCTGCACAACATCCTATTGCGCTACCTTTTGCATACCACATCAAACGTGCATATGTCTTAGCAAAGTGAAGTAAAGTAAAACCCAGTTTTATCTTTACTTATTTTATAGCTATACGTCCCGGACACGTCCATTACTATTTCCAAAAGTTTTTTTTAGCTATGCAGGTCCCAGACCTAACTATACCATTACTTGAACAGTATTTATTATTATAATTATCTAGTTTTTGTTGGTCAACATCAAATCGATACATTAATTCAACCTTGTATTCCTGACTTACTTGATTTCTCCCCGTGTGAGCCCGTGATTGCCAACTCTCCCGGAGCCTCCCCATGAGCTCCACCGTCACCACTCCCTGTGTGAGCCCGTGATTGCCAACTCTCCCGGAGCCTCCCTATGAGCTCCACCGTCACCACTCCAGAACCCGCAGGAACGATTAGTCGGTTGACGCATGGCTCGGAGGCTCCCAAGGAGTGCCACAATCCTACGTCTGACACCTGGTGCAGTTGACGTGTGGCTCGGGGGCTCCCAAGGAGTGCCACAATCCTACGTCTGACACCTGGTGAATTTTGAGCTAGGTCAATCAAAACCGTCTAAACTAGGTAGAATAAAGAGTCATCCAAACTTACTGCAATTATGCACATCTGGGTATTAAATATATGGTGATATTCTATAAACAAAACAAAAACTGAACCTAAAAGAAAAATTCAGAAGTTATCGGTTGAAACTAATGTTATTGTAATTGAACTACAGCAGTTGAGCTAACTCCCCCCTTGTGCCACGGTTAAAACCATGTGCATCATTTATTAATTCAACATATTATTTTAGCAGTTGAACCCCGTGTCTATTTGAACCATCCTGGTTCTCTAATATCAATGTGCATGACACAACCAATGTCTATTGCACTCCTGTTTTGATACACAAAACTCATGAAAACAGACAGAAGGGCCCAGCAACCTTGAAAAACATTATGTCTGTGAGTGTTAGGCATTCGTTACTGCACATACTGCCATTTCCTGAAGAGAGAGAGAGAGAATATTAAAGGTTGGGTAGGTGATTTGCGAAACGCCAGCAGATTTTGAAAATACACAACTCAAATGGTCCTACCCCCTCTCCTTCAACGCTGACTCTGACTCCACCCATTCCAAGTACCTGGACGCGCAATCATGCACGAGCGCGAACAGAGATGCGCGAGAGCGAGCCAGGCTAGCGTAGGTTTTCGTTTAACAACATGGCACTACATTCAGCTGTAAGTTGCACCCAGTACCGCGGGAAGTAGGAGTGCTGGGGGTGCTGCAACACCCCCTGTCCGAGGCCCTGTCTTATCACAGAAAACGATCATTTCTAAAAACTCCGGCCAAAGTGGAGATTTCTGAAAACGCCGGTTATGTGTTGTCGTGTCAACGGGGAGAAACGGGATTTTAGGTTCTGAAGCGTCACATTATGCACCAGGAAATGCTTAACGTCATGTGAGCGCCCGCTGTACCGTATTGGTCCGAATATAAACACAAACCCCATTGTAAGACGACCTATATTTGGAAAAAAGATTTGAAGACCAGATCCGTTTTTTATGAATAAATAAATTGTATTCATTGAAATAATATACGAAAATAAAAAGGCATCGAATAAAACACTGCATTGCCACTAAACAGTAGTGCAAATAGGCCGTACTGATGTGTACACCAAAGACTATTCCTGACACTCCTCTGCCCCGCTGTGTTCGCTCTGGCTGTGGTCGCTCCGAACTGTTTCGGCCCGTGGCAAAGCGAGTCATCCTCGCTGCTGTCCAAGGCATTTTGAGACGCAGCATTTATTTAATGCTCATATGACCTAGTGCTGAAAAAAGGTTCTATGAAAAAGTGTGAGGGTAGCGGTGGTGCGCTAAACTTGTTCTGTGAGCAGCTGGATGTGAACGATCGATTTTCAACTGTCCGCGCATGCACTGGTGTAATTGAGCTGCGCTGCTATACATCTTTTTTTATCAATGTAACGAGTTGCGAGTCTAGTGCAGGCTGAGTTTTTTTTTTTTCCCTGCACCCCCTGCTGAGAATACGTTCTCGCTGCAATGGTTGGACCAGATGTTATAAACATTAAACGGTCACATAAATCATTACTATTTTTAGAAAATGTATGTTTGTTTCATATAATTGTATTGGAAGTCCTGGTTTTCACTAGGGTTGCCGCGGTGTGGACATTTTCACACCGAGTAATACACTCGTCTCCACACCGGTATTACCGAGTATAAACGGTATAAACTTTGAAACTAGGTCAACCGCCACACAAGCATCGGTTTTTAGACCCTTCTCGTCCTTCAGTTGCCGCCAACGTTCGAAAGCAGCGCCTAGGATTATTCTTGATTTCAGTTTTTCTCTTTCAGCGTTTTTATTATCAATTACTCTCTGAAAAAGAGTTTTCCTTCTCTTTGCTGGTGGTGGTGGTGGTGGTGGGGATGGTGGCGTCTTGTCTGCCATGGAAATTGTCTTCTACTGCTAGGTCCAAATGTGGATTAACTAGTTCCAGTAGCTACCGCAGGATAACAACAAACAGGAGCTTGCTCTGGGTCACGAGCTCTGGGTCACGAGTACTGCACGAAGGGGTCGCGCGCGGGGGAGGGGGAGTGCAGTACGACCGTTTGATTGACGTACTTACTGTCCAATGCAACTCGGTGGCAATGGAAATGATTGGCTGGAGTTTTTCGAGCCCTGCCCGTTCCACAGATGATTGACTTGTTTAATTTTCATGTCAGTACTTCTAACTCAGTGGCTGTAAGCGGGTTATGATAAGGATTTCAAGTAATTTTGCAAAAATGGCCAAAAAAGCAAATCACCTATACAACCTTTAAGATCAATGCACAGAAGTAAAATGATGAGTGTTGGGCAACCTGCAGTGCTTGTGTTTCCACTTCCTGAAGAGAAAGAAGAAATTTAGTACAAATGTAAACATTTACAGATCGTTTAAACTATTAATGTTGGTGAATCAAAAAACAGTGATTACAACCTACACAAATACTTGCGTGTTCTGCCGATATTAACAAGGGACTGGCTCCCCGTATTTCAGCACCTAGACACACACAGACCCTCAAATATACTAAATTTACATTCTGGTCCCAACACGTGACCAGGTGTTTGGGGTGGGAGGGAGCAAGGGGAAGAAAGAACAATAAGAAAAGAACTTCAATTTAACTAACAATAGAAAGGCGAGTGGCCTTCTTCTTTCAGCAATATGAATAAGGAAGTGAGGGGAAGAGAGTGTTTGAAAGTAGATTCACGAAGGGGGTGCGGAGGGAGGGGAGGGGGGTGATGGACGGGATCTCAAGAGGGAGATGAAAGGGGTTCAAGGGGAGGGAGGCATTAGAGGGGTAGATTACGACCGTGGTGAAGTTGGTTTGAAGTTGGATATTCGACAGATATTCGGCCATTCATTTCCTATGGGAAATTGCTTTTTGCTCAATAGCTTCCGAGTTATAGGACCCAGAGGCCCCAGACCAATGTTTACCTGTTCTACTATGTGGTACTAACAACACACACCTCACTAAAAATTAATATTTTGCTCCTCCTATTTTATTTAAATATTTTAAGAATCCCATTAGTTTCCTATGGGAAATTGCTTTTTGCTCAATAGCTTCCGAGTTATAGGAGCCAGTGGCCCCAGACCAATGTTGACCTGTCCTACTATGTGGTACTAACAACACACACCTCACTAAAAATTAATATTTTGCTCCTCCTATTTTATTTAAATATTTTAAGAATCCCATTAGTTTCCTATGGGAAATTGCTTTTTGCTCAATAGCTTCCGAGTTATAGGACCCAGAGGCCCCAGACCAATGTTTACCTGTTCTACTATGTGGTACTAACAACACACACCTCACTAAAAATAAATATTTTGCTCCTCCTATTTTATTTAAATATTTTAAGAATCCCATTCATTTCCTATGGAAAACGGCTTTTTGCTCAATAGCTTCCGAGTTATGGGACCCAGAGGTCCCAGACCAATGTGGACCTGTCCTACAATGTGGTAATAACAACACACACTTCACTAAAAATAAATATTTTGCACCTCCTATTTTATTGAAATATTTTAAGAATCCCATTCATTTCCTATGGAAAACGGCTTTTTGCTCAATAGCTTCCGAGTTATGGGACCCAGAGGCCCCAGACCAATGTTGACCTGTCCTACTATGTGGTACTAACAACACACACCTCACTAAAAATTAATATTTTGCTCCTCCTATTTTATTTAAATATTTTAAGAATCCCATTCGTTTCCTATGGAAAACGGCTTTTTGCTCAATAGCTTCCGAGTTATAGGACCCAGAGGCCCCAGACCAATGTTGACCTGTCCTACTATGTGGTACTAACAACACACACCTCACTAAAAATTAATATTTTGCTCCTCCTATTTTATTTAAATATTTTAAGAATCCCATTCATTTCCTATGGAAAACGGCTTTTTGCTCAATAGCTTCCGAGTTATAGGACCCAGAGGCCCCAGACCAATGTTTACCTGTTCTACTATGTGGTACTAACAACACACACCTCACTAAAAATTAATATTTTGCTCCTCCTATTTTATTTAAATATTTTAAGAATCCCATTCGTTTCCTATGGGAAATTGCTTTTTGCTCAATAGCTTCCGAGTTATAGGAGCCAGTGGCCCCAGACCAATGTTGACCTGTCCTACTATGTGGTACTAACAACACACACCTCACTAAAAAATAATATTTTGCTCCTCCTATTTTATTTAAATATTTTAAGAATCCCATTCATTTCCTATGGGAAATTGCTTTTTGCTCAATAGCTTCCGAGTTATAGGACCCAGAGGCCCCAGACCAATGTTTACCTGTTCTACTATGTGGTACTAACAACACACACCTCACTAAAAATAAATATTTTGCTCCTCCTATTTTATTTAAATATTTTAAGAATCCCATTCGTTTCCTATGGGAAATTGCTTTTTGCTCAATAGCTTCCGAGTTATAGGAGCCAGTGGCCCCAGACCAATGTTGACCTGTCCTACTATGTGGTACTAACAACACACACCTCACTAAAAAATAATATTTTGCTCCTCCTATTTTATTTAAATATTTTAAGAATCCCATTCATTTCCTATGGGAAATTGCTTTTTGCTCAATAGCTTCCGAGTTATAGGACCCAGAGGCCCCAGACCAATGTTTACCTGTTCTACTATGTGGTACTAACAACACACACCTCACTAAAAATTAATATTTTGCTCCTCCTATTTTATTTAAATATTTTAAGAATCCCATTAGTTTCCTATGGGAAATTGCTTTTTGCTCAATAGCTTCCGAGTTATAGGAGCCAGTGGCCCCAGACCAATGTTGACCTGTCCTACTATGTGGTACTAACAACACACACCTCACTAAAAATTAATATTTTGCTCCTCCTATTTTATTTAAATATTTTAAGAATCCCATTCATTTCCTATGGAAAACGGCTTTTTGCTCAATAGCTTCCGAGTTATGGGACCCAGAGGTCCCAGACCAATGTGGACCTGTCCTACAATGTGGTAATAACAACACACACCTCACTAAAAATAAATATTTTGCACCTCCTATTTTATTGAAATATTTTAAGAATCCCATTCATTTCCTATGGAAAACGGCTTTTTGCTCAATAGCTTCCGAGTTATGGGACCCAGAGGCCCCAGACCAATGTTGACCTGTCCTACTATGTGGTACTAACAACACACACCTCACTAAAAATTAATATTTTGCTCCTCCTATTTTATTTAAATATTTTAAGAATCCCATTCGTTTCCTATGGAAAACGGCTTTTTGCTCAATAGCTTCCGAGTTATAGGACCCAGAGGCCCCAGACCAATGTTGACCTGTCCTACTATGTGGTACTAACAACACACACCTCACTAAAAATTAATATTTTGCTCCTCCTATTTTATTTAAATATTTTAAGAATCCCATTCATTTCCTATGGAAAACGGCTTTTTGCTCAATAGCTTCCGAGTTATAGGACCCAGAGGCCCCAGACCAATGTTTACCTGTTCTACTATGTGGTACTAACAACACACACCTCACTAAAAATAAATATTTTGCTCCTCCTATTTTATTTAAATATTTTAAGAATCCCATTCGTTTCCTATGGGAAATTGCTTTTTGCTCAATAGCTTCCGAGTTATAGGACCCAGAGGCCCCAGACCAATGTTGACCTGTCCTACTATGTGGTACTAACAACACACACCTCACTAAAAATAAATATTTTGCTCCTCCTATTTTATTTAAATATTTTAAGAATCCCATTCGTTTCCTATGGGAAATTGCTTTTTGCTCAATAGCTTCCGAGTTATAGGAGCCAGTGGCCCCAGACCAATGTTGACCTGTCCTACTATGTGGTACTAACAACACACACCTCACTAAAAAATAATATTTTGCTCCTCCTATTTTATTTAAATATTTTAAGAATCCCATTCATTTCCTATGGGAAATTGCTTTTTGCTCAATAGCTTCCGAGTTATAGGACCCAGAGGCCCCAGACCAATGTTTACCTGTTCTACTATGTGGTACTAACAACACACACCTCACTAAAAATTAATATTTTGCTCCTCCTATTTTATTTAAATATTTTAAGAATCCCATTCGTTTCCTATGGGAAATTGCTTTTTGCTCAATAGCTTCCGAGTTATAGGAGCCAGTGGCCCCAGACCAATGTTGACCTGTCCTACTATGTGGTACTAACAACACACACCTCACTAAAAAATAATATTTTGCTCCTCCTATTTTATTTAAATATTTTAAGAATCCCATTCATTTCCTATGGGAAATTGCTTTTTGCTCAATAGCTTCCGAGTTATAGGACCCAGAGGCCCCAGACCAATGTTTACCTGTTCTACTATGTGGTACTAACAACACACACCTCACTAAAAATTAATATTTTGCTCCTCCTATTTTATTTAAATATTTTAAGAATCCCATTAGTTTCCTATGGGAAATTGCTTTTTGCTCAATAGCTTCCGAGTTATAGGAGCCAGTGGCCCCAGACCAATGTTGACCTGTCCTACTATGTGGTACTAACAACACACACCTCACTAAAAATTTATATTTTGCTCCTCCTATTTTATTTAAATATTTTAAGAATCCCATTCATTTCCTATGGAAAACGGCTTTTTGCTCAATAGCTTCCGAGTTATGGGACCCAGAGGTCCCAGACCAATGTGGACCTGTCCTACAATGTGGTAATAACAACACACACCTCACTAAAAATAAATATTTTGCACCTCCTATTTTATTGAAATATTTTAAGAATCCCATTCATTTCCTATGGAAAACGGCTTTTTGCTCAATAGCTTCCGAGTTATGGGACCCAGAGGCCCCAGACCAATGTTGACCTGTCCTACTATGTGGTACTAACAACACACACCTCACTAAAAATTAATATTTTGCTCCTCCTATTTTATTTAAATATTTTAAGAATCCCATTCGTTTCCTATGGAAAACGGCTTTTTGCTCAATAGCTTCCGAGTTATAGGACCCAGAGGCCCCAGACCAATGTTGACCTGTCCTACTATGTGGTACTAACAACACACACCTCACTAAAAATTAATATTTTGCTCCCCCTATTTTATTTAAATATTTTAAGAATCCCATTCATTTCCTATGGAAAACGGCTTTTTGCTCAATAGCTTCCGAGTTATAGGACCCAGAGGCCCCAGACCAATGTTGACCTGTCCTACTATGTGGTACTAACAACACACACCTCACTAAAAATAAATATTTTGCTCCTCCTATTTTATTTAAATATTTTAAGAATCCCATTCGTTTCCTATGGGAAATTGCTTTTTGCTCAATAGCTTCCGAGTTATAGGACCCAGAGGCCCCAGACCAATGTTGACCTGTCCTACTATGTGGTACTAACAACACACACCTCACTAAAAATAAATATTTTGCTCCTCCTATTTTATTTAAATATTTTAAGAATCCCATTCGTTTCCTATGGGAAATTGCTTTTTGCTCAATAGCTTCCGAGTTATAGGAGCCAGTGGCCCCAGACCAATGTTGACCTGTCCTACTATGTGGTACTAACAACACACACCTCACTAAAAAATAATATTTTGCTCCTCCTATTTTATTTAAATATTTTAAGAATCCCATTCATTTCCTATGGGAAATTGCTTTTTGCTCAATAGCTTCCGAGTTATAGGACCCAGAGGCCCCAGACCAATGTTTACCTGTTCTACTATGTGGTACTAACAACACACACCTCACTAAAAATTAATATTTTGCTCCTCCTATTTTATTTAAATATTTTAAGAATCCCATTAGTTTCCTATGGGAAATTGCTTTTTGCTCAATAGCTTCCGAGTTATAGGAGCCAGTGGCCCCAGACCAATGTTGACCTGTCCTACTATGTGGTACTAACAACACACACCTCACTAAAAATTAATATTTTGCTCCTCCTATTTTATTTAAATATTTTAAGAATCCCATTCATTTCCTATGGAAAATGGCTTTTTGCTCAATAGCTTCCGAGTTATGGGACCCAGAGGTCCCAGACCAATGTGGACCTGTCCTACAATGTGGTAATAACAACACACACCTCACTAAAAATAAATATTTTGCACCTCCTATTTTATTGAAATATTTTAAGAATCCCATTCATTTCCTATGGAAAACGGCTTTTTGCTCAATAGCTTCCGAGTTATGGGACCCAGAGGCCCCAAACCAACGTGGACCTGTCCTACAATGTGGTAATAACAACACACACCTCACTAAAAATTAATATTTTGCTCCTCCTATTTTATTTAAATATTTTAAGAATCCCATTCATTTCCAATGGGAAATTGCTTTTTGCTCAATAGCTTCCGAGTTATGGGACCCAGAGGCCCCAGACCAATTTAGACCTGTTCTACTATGTGGTAATAACAACACACACCTCACTAAAAATTTATATTTTGCTCCTCCTATTTTGTTTAAATATTTTAAGAATCCCATTCATTTCCTATGGGAAATTGCTTTTTGCTCAATAGCTTCCGAGTTATAGGACTCAGAGGCCCCAGACCAATGTTGACCTGTCCTACTATGTGGTACTTACAACACACACCTCACTAAAAATTAATATTTTGCACCTCCAATTTTATTTGAATTTTTTAAAAATCCCATTCATTTCCTATGGAAAACGGCTTTTTGCTCAATAGCTTCCGAGTTATAGGAGCCAGTGGCCCCAGACCAATGTTGACCTGTCCTACTATGTGGTACTAACAACACACACCTCACTAAAAATTAATATTTTGCTCCTCCTATTTTATTTAACTATTTTAAGAATCCCATTCATTTCCTATGGAAAACGGCTTTTTGCTCAATAGCTTCCGAGTTATGGGACCCAGAGGCCCCAGACCAATGTGGACCTGTCCTACAATATGGTAATAACAACACACACCTCACTAAAAATTAATATTTTGCACCTCCAATTTTATTTGAATATTTTAAGAATCCCATTAGTTTCCTATGGGAAATTGCTTTTTGCTCAATAGCTTCCGAGTTATGGGACCCAGAGGCCCCAGACCAATGTGGACCTGTCCTACAATATGGTAATAACAACACACACCTCCTTAAAAATTAATATTTTGCACCTCCAATTTTCTTTAAATATTTTAAGAATTCCATTCATGATATACTAATCAAACACACCTTCATTTGTTTTCCCACTTCATTATGTGAACTTGCAAATTATATTTTAACTTCAGACCTTTCTGTAATATTTCCTTCTTGCAATCCATGGCAATGAATCAGACTATGCACAGTATTGGTGTAAAGCGTTTCTCAATCAACGCAGCTGTTGTGTTTTATACACTGACTCAACAGAATCTTTTGGTAATCAGGCATTGATCTTCAGTCCTTACGGTATAGCCTAGGGTTAAAGTAAGTGGAAGGGATCCAATATCAAAGTGTATATGGCTGTAACCAGAGAGAATAGATGAAATGGAAATGTGTGTGTGTGTGTGTGTGTGTGTGTGTGTGTGTGTGTGTGTGTGTGTGTGTGTGTGTGTGTGTGTGTGTGTGTGTGTGTGTGTGTGTGTGTGTGTCTCCCCTCCCCATTCATGCTTTCCACATCTTCTGATGTTAACACGCCTTTTACGTTTTTTTTAATCACATTTCTAAACAAAACCTGGCACTTGGACGAGGCACAATTTTCCTCAACCTTGTCATCGGCATAAAACACACAGCCATTGCCTTTTCTTGAGTTCCTTTAACTTATTTTGGTCCATGTTCAAGCAAAGGTTATGGAACCACCGGTCACAATTATCACACTGGATCTGTTGAATTGAAAAAACAATTAATGATTCATTCATGTACATGACTTTGTCACTTGGTAGGACACTTAGGCTTAAGTGGTATGTCACCAGCATTGGGGAAGTTACTTCATTACGTTACTTGTGTGGAGTAATGCCTTATGTCACTTGTTACTTTTGCGTTACCTGACCCTCCAGGTGAATTTAATTGAGCTGAAATGTCCTTACGGGGCAATTTGGTTTCAAAACAGGTAAATAATAATAATAGTGATAATAATAATTTCCATTTATATAGCTCCCTTCTCAAACCCAAGGTCACTTCACATAGTGGAAATGAAAATACAACCACAAACAAACAACAATACAAAAAAAGAGAAAAACTAAACTAAACAAAGGGAGCCTCTAGTCTAGAGGATAGAGCTATGTGTTTGGAGTGGGAGAGAAGTTAAACAGAAAGGTCTTGAGATGAGCTTTGAAGAAAGGAAGAGAAGGACAGTTATGCCGCGATCCAGTTGTATGGAACTGGCCGTACGAGTCGTAAGGTGTAGGCCTAGGCTACATCTCCCAGCTGTCTTGCGGCATTTCACGGAGGCACGCCCCCTTTTGGTCATAATATCAACATTGCCTCTCGTTGTTCTGAGGATAGACCGAGTAGAACAAACCCTGTTTTTGTTTGTTAGACTCAGGTCACCAAACCAGCAGATTATAGCAAAGGTTAAGTTTGAATCAAAGAAAGTTTTCTGTGAACATTGAACCCCTTCAACTTTCTTGGCCTTTTTACATATTGCTATCAAAATTGAATTATCTTTGTTAATTAACTTTGTTACTAGTTACTACCAACACTGTATGTCACATTACGTTACAAAATGTATGTGCTGCTCACAACAACTCACCCAGTCTGTAACGGGAGGTGCTTGTCCAGGGGGCTTGTCAGCTCCACACATCGAACAAGTCTCCTCATCAAAGACTGAAATAAAGTGTATTTGCATGACATATTTAGGGCCCAATTTTGGGGATTTTATCGGCAAATGGTATGTGCCTTTTTTTAAACCCGCAAGAGGTAATCGGTGGAGACTCTGATATGGGCAAGGCCTGTGGCTAAGGGAAATTGCATTCGCCAATCACATTCACCAATTCTGTTACCATATCATTCTCAAAATTGGGCCCTTAATCAGAATATATTTGGAATGCCTTTAAGTTATTCAAAAAAAGATGTATACTGCATTGTATACCTGATGATTCAAGGACTTGGAGAGCCATATCTCTCCTCGCCTCTTCCATGGCTCTCCTTTTTGTTGAGAAGTTCATTTTGGGGAACTCAGGGAAGGCTTCCATCACTGCTCTGGCCATCTGAATTAACAACATTAAAGTGATTGTCTTTCTCTTTTAATAGAAAACTAAACCATTTGTCAACACATGCTTGGTGGGGAGGTTTTAGAATCACTGCTGCCAGCTTCTAAATGGTTGCCTATGGGCATTCATGGTTCGTAAATGCCCATAGGCAGCCATTCTGAAGCAGGCAGGGGCGATTCTAAATGAGCCAAATACCCAGAGACAGGACCAAACGTCAACATTTCAGTGTCAACCATTCTATTTCATCCTAGCCAACCGAGAAAGGGGGCTCAAAGTACACAATAGTGAACTTATCCTTTGAAATCATCTTGTATATCTGTGGAAACACCCAAATGTAAGCTTATCTCCATCATCACAAAAATTAAAGAAACATCATGTTTCCTCTATGCTACATATATCAACTTACTTCAACAACAATGACACCACAGCTGCAACCATCCATTTGCACTGGGTGGGGCATCACTCCTCCTTTCCACTTCACATCCACCCAGTCAGTTTTCCCCTGATGTTTTCTAATCTTCAAGTATTCCCTGAAGAAATGTGATACTTTTCTTTAAGTGCTACCAAAACATTTTCCATCCACAGATACAATTTAGCAAAGTTTGTATTCAATTATAAGGTATATGGAAATATCTTCAAAACACCACAGCTGCCATTGTAGAATAAAAGTAAACATGATTGACATTTTAATGTTTAGAATCCTAGCTTGAATATTTACTGTAGTCTCTGAGCCGCATGGGTAGAGTCCTCAAGCTCAGAGGATGCTGGTGAGGGATCCATTTGGTACACAGTACCAGACTTTGCATGAATGTACTGAGAAAAAAGAGAGGGTATTCTTTAACTAGAGATGCAATTCCCAGAAATAGCAGGGAGAGTGCATGCAAAGCAAGAAAAAAGGTGATGGGTCAAAGTAAACTTAGAATCAAAGTTTCCCTATGCCAATTTCACAGTCGCCAAATGAGTTGAGTGGATGAAATAATAAGCCAAGTACAGTTTCGGAAAAATACTGTATTGAGAAGTTGATGAGTATCCATCGCTGCATGTGGCGATCGATACACATGCAAACCAAATTTACCCAAGGGTATGAATAAAGCAACCTTGACCATGACCTTGATACTCGCCGCAATACTTTATTTCACTATGTGAAAACCCACATTTGAATGAATGAATATTAATGAATCAACATACCAGCATGTTCCAGTGATTTTTGTTCACGTGGACAAATGACAGGATTCCGTCAAAGTTATCGAAGTTTACCTACAGCATGAAAAAAACAATGTTTCAGGATGATTTTATGAACATGTTAGTTAGCTGTCCACCTATGATAAGTATAGTTAAGCAATAGATCACGACAGGCTGTGGCAGGCTGTGGCTGCGCGTCTGTCCGAACAACGCCCCTTAACAGTGGTATAATGAGCACATACTACTGACTGAAGTGATCTATAAAAAAACAAACAAGAAAGTCAAAGTAGCTGTTTTATTAAAGAATACAAAAAAGTAGTCCCTCCTGGCTGCCTTCAAAATGCACGACGGTCGCTATGCAACACACTTTAGCGTCCCTCCGAGAGAAGGCTCCGCTAGAGCGGTACGCCGGCAATTTATCCTATGGAGCAGTTCACTCGCCATGTGCCTAAGCTTTCGTTAGTCTCTCCATCGCCTTGCTCACTCCCGGAGTAACAACATTTACACCCTCTCCATCATTCAACATATTTTTTACTTTGTAACTGTTTCTACTTCCAGGCGCGGAGTGATATGCAAACTTTCACAAAGTGATTGGGCGTCATAGCAGTTATGTATACGCTTATTATACAACAGTTAGGAACCAATCAGATCGCTGGATTCAAGCCACCCGTTGTATAATATAGTATATATAACAGCACAATATGTGTTGCAGAAAGGAAATGAGTGTGCAATAACACTTAAAGCGCACTTATCCTTTACGACATCTAAATGACACATCAAAATGGTACCACTTTACTTGAGGTCTAAAAAATGTATTCATTATACTGTAATAGTGGTTTCATGAAAGCCAGTTCTGTGACATATCCTGTCACACAATTATCTAACCAAGTGCTAGAGTTTGTCTGTAACCTTGCTCATCTAATTGTAATAATGATTATGTCATCATGTCAAAAAGAGGTGGATTTTCTGTGTATGTTAAGTTTTCATGACGAAGTTCATGACAAGAGTCATGTCACTCTTATGTAGATACCTTCAAATAAAGTGTTACCTTCTCATCACAGTTATTTCATGCACTGTAGTAATTACCCATCACGCAACATACCGTAAAATGCACAAACATACACTGAACATATTACCTTAGGTAAAGTGTGGCGACGTGTAGTAGCTCTGTCACCAAATAAAAGTACACCTGCGGTGTAATAATCCATTAGGTAAATGGTGTCCACCACGTTGTACGTGAAGGCACTGAGATGCAGCAATCCCTGAATTATCTGATAAACACAAAATAATGTTTGATTAGCATCAGCACACAGCATCACCATATGAACACAAACTAGTTTCTTTGGCCATTGAAATTAATAACGAAGTTATGGCCTACTGTTGGCTTATCATGAGATCACCACTCACTCAGAGGGGGGTGGCTTCATCTCAGTGGTTTTCCATGTACAACAGAAAGAAAGACAGGTAATAACAAAGAGGGATAGTATGTCTGTCTATCTGCCTGCCTGTCTGTGTGTGTGTGTGTGCGTGTTGTGATATCCTTAAGTGCCAAGGTATCACCACAGTTTTAATGTACTTCAACTGATGTCTTTATTCCAACTGTGGACAAACGCAGACAACAAGCTCGTGGCTAAACTTCTTGCTCTGCCTATTGTTCTGTACTAGCTTGTTCCTTAGCTCCAGAACGTTAGCCCCCTTTATAGGATATATTAATGCTTGCATGTTAATGCTTTTTCACATTGACATTATTACGTGTGTGTGTGTGTGTGTGTGTGTGTGTGTGTGTGTGTGTGTGTGTGTGTGTGTGTGTGTGTGTGTGTGTGTGTGTGTGTGTGTGTGTGTGTGTGTGTGTGTGAGTTAATGGAGGTCTTCAGTCCTCCAAATACATCAGTTTGAAGGACTACAAATTGAAAGACAGATAGACTAGCAGTGAGAGGAAGAGCTTTTAATACGCCTACCTCTCCTGTCAACCACAGGTGGGGTCGTAGACACCGTAGATCAGTGTGGTGGATGAAGAGGCTCCGACCCTTCACTTGGGATGGCAGGGTTGCAACAATTATCTCTGTTCCCCTCTTTTTCCACAGCAAGTTTAACTGAAAGTCAGAATTAACATTGAAATCCATGTAGCAATTAAGGTCTATGATCTATGGTTTAAGTGTACGATGTGAAATGTGAGGTTCTATTAATAATTATATTGCATCCTCATTGTCTCTACCTAGGGCAATGAGGAGGAAAAAAAACATTTTCATTTCATGTCCTTTATCTCACACCTGTCATTTAAAAAAACGTCACATTACTTACTTGTGCATCTTCAACCCGTTGATTCTGCTCCACTTTTATGATCTTCTTGCTTTTGGTCTTGGTCTTGGGGTTTGGAATGTTTTTTGGAGGATTGAAATATTTTGACTTGCGCTTTGAACTGCCAGAAGAGGTGTCCCTCTTACACCATTGCTCTTCTGGGTCATCTTCCAGCTTAACAGAGCTTTGAAGGTTTCTCTGAAGTACATCAATTGGCAGGCTTTGTTGAATCACATGTTCAACATACCTCCCCTGCACTGAGGCAAACATTTTAGAGACAAACTCTGCAGGTCTGAGGTATTTTCTTTTGCACAGAATGCTGTGTTTCACCAACCTAAACCATAGTTCGACATGGCAGTTGGTTTCCCGTGTTTTGCACCCTGTTCCTCTTGTGATAGATCCTTTAGAGTGCCTCGATAGATCAGCGAGTAGTACACCACTCCACAAGGGAAAGATGCCCATGTATGTCTTAAGCAAGACATTTATTATACCTGGGCAGTGGTAGTTGTTGTTTTTGTCTGCTTCCTCATCAGACAGGACGTCACATGTGGCTTGCTCCCTTCTTAGGTCAAAAGCCTGCATGAAGGGGGACCTTGCGAGAATGCCATTGGAAGGGTCACTGGAATCACAGATCCTGCTCCCCTCTTGTGTTTCCTCAATATCCATGTGTTGACTCTGCAAAATGCAGCCATTCAGGTACCTTTCACTGGTATTGATTGAGTCTGTGTGCTGTTCTGCATCAAACAGCACACACATGTGGTAGAAAACCTCAAGTGCTTCTGGCAAGCTTGTACAGTTCAGCAGGTATGCAAAACTGTATGTTGCATACTCCTTTATGCCTCTGTCACTGGTTGTTCTCCCAAAGGCCTGGGAGACTGCCTTAAGTATATGTGCAGAGCACAAATGGAGCACAGTGAATTTTGGAATGACTTTGAGTTGTCCCGACACAATTTCGAATGCTCTGCAAAGGTATGCAGAGACATCCTCGTGGTTAAAAGAGATGAGCACACTGTTCATCAACGCCCAGCTGTAATCTGTCTCTATTTGTGCAATTTTTCTCCCGGTAATGTGGGACAGCCTCCTATTGAACTCCATAAGCCAGTGCGATATTGATGGAACACTATGGCTGTTAGTCACGAACTCCGCGACTGGCAAAGGCGGCTTGTCCTTGCCCATTCCAGGCAGAACCAGGGCATAATAGAGAACTCTTTTTGACTGATGGGGTACTTTCTGAACTACCCCACCTGTTGCATCGAGGTATAGGGTAGTGGGCATGGGTCCTCTCAAATGTTCAGCCAAAATTTGCAGGCCCGCATCAGTGTATAAGTGGGTTGCAAAAGGGTCAATCTGGAGGAGCTGCAGATAGCCGTTCGATGATGCATGCCGAGTTTGCCGACCACTCTCTCTGATAATCCTCTGAGTGAGCATTAGCTCCAACAATTGGTCATTGTGAAGCCTTGCAACGCTTCTGATCTCGTAAGATATGATTTTTAACACGTCTTTTGTGAGGCTTCTGGTTATGTTACCAGCCATGATCTCCTCCACAGGTGTGTTTTTCAGCAATTCGTAATAGCAGTTGCTCACACCACTTTTTACTGCTTTTGCTATTTTTCCTCTCCTGAGGTATCTTGCAGGCCTACATTTTCTCTGAGACTTAAGGTGTTTGACTTCCCCAAACCGTGTCACCATGACAGTAATCTTTTTTGCGTTGTATTTTGGTGGGCCTTTCCTGGTGAAAGTGTAAACCGCCTCACAACCTTCAAACGTGCACTTGGCTGTGGCGCGGAGGTATGGTGATTTTTTTTTCCGGCTGTCACGTGTTCTAATATTTTGGTACTTAAAGGCCAATGTGCACGATGGGTTGCTTTTTCTAAATTCATTGTAGAATATATCGGTCCATGGGGGTCTCAGTTGTCTTTTTCCCTTTTCCGGCTTTATTTTTATCCAATTTTTTCTTGCGACCTTAAATTTGAATTCTTTTGGACCGACTACGCACGTCCTGTACGTGTCCTCTTTATCATTTTTTTTTGTGTGCTCTTCTCCCTTTGTCTCCGAAATTTGTTCTTCTTCATTGTCACTTTCTGTGAGTTCTTGAACTGTTGGTGATGGTTGATTTGTAATTTTGAAATCTCCTTCATTTGTGTCATCACTTTCTTCTCCAGAGTAAACAGCTGTTTTTACTTTTCTCCTTCTTGTCATTGTCGCTGAAAGTTGTTCTTCACTGTCACTTTCGGTGAGTTCTTCAACTGTTGGTGATGGTTGAATCGTAATTTTGAAATCTCCTTCATTTGTGTCATCACTTTCTTCTCCAGAGTCAACAGCTGTTTTTACTTTTCTCCTTCTTGTCATTGTCGCTGAAAGTTGTTCTTCACTGTCACTTTCGGTGAGTTCTTCAACTGTTGGTGATGGTTGAATTGTAATTTTGAAATCTCCTTCATTTGTGTCATCACTTTCTTCTCCAGAGTCAACAGCTGTTTTTACTTTTCTCCTTCTTGTCATTGTCGCTGAAAGTTGTTCTTCACTGTCACTTTCGGTGAGTTCTTCAACTGTTGGTGATGGTTGAATTGTAATTTTGAAATCTCCTTCATTTGTGTCATCACTTTCATCTCCAGAGTAAACAGCTGTTTTTACTTTTCTCCTTCTTGTCATTGTCGCTGAAAGTTGTTCTTCACTGTCACTTTCGGTGAGTTCTTCAACTGTTGGTGGTGTTTGCGTTGTCATTTTGTCGTCCCCTTCATGTGTGTCATCATTTTCTTCACCAGACTCAACAACTGTTTTTGCCTTTCTCTGCTTTGTCTCCCTTGCCTCCGAACTTTCTTAATTTTCACTCTCATTTTCCTTGTTTCCGTCAACTGTCTCCCTCTCATTTTCCTCTCTCCCTTAATATAATAATATAATAGTAACGTTATTGATAAATATTAAAAGTTTCAATGTCAATAATCTACAAAAATACAAAAACAATATACAACAATATGTTAGTTTTCACCTACTACTGTAGGTGAAAACTAAATCCTGTTAGATACAGTAGCATCACGGTAAGCATCCCTTAACTATGAGGGGCCACCTGGGACAGAATTCATACTTGGTCTTACACACACTATTATAATCTTGCATATACACCACTATACTCATACACACACACTATTATACTCCTTTTACATGCATGTATGAGTGTATAGTCGTGTATGTGAGAGAGTATAGTAGTGTATTTGAGAGAGTATAGTAGTGTATGTGAGAGAGTATATTTGGGTATGTGAGAGAGAATAGTAATGTATGTGAGAGAGAATAGTAGTGTATGTTGTGTGTTTGAATGTGTATGTTTGAATGAAACGGACAGAGGTGGGACAAAGTCACTGTTTTGCAAGACCCAAGTAAGTCCCAAGTCTTAGTAGTCAAGTCCGAGTCGAGTCCCAAGTCAAGACAGGGAAAGGCAAGTCCAGTCCAAGTCAAAGTCACACCAAAGCAAGTCCAAGTCTAAGTCCCAAACTTTTCAAGTCTTGAACAAGTCTTGAAAAAACAACCATGTATTTTTCTTAATAATGTCATTATTAGACTATTGATCATAATTTCAACATATCACTTTGATGTACAGTGTCACAATGCTCTCGATTTTGTCGGCGGGGGGCGTATATTAACATGTGACTGCATACAAATGTGTCCATAGACATGGTGACTACTGTATGATAATAAGCATTATTGGCCCTTAACTCTAATATTCAGAAACAACACTTCCTCAAAAGGCTATTGGCTCAAGCAAGACCAGTAGAGGCATATACTTTTAAACGTTGCAAAAGTTGAAACATGCAAAAACATAATTATATATTCACGTGGCATTCAGTCCAATTTCTAAAATATATCTGTGGCATTCACTGACCAAGTGTTTCTTTCTGTTGTGTTCAATAGATTGAATTTTATCAATCCCCTGTAGGAGAATCTGAAGGGTCTACTTAACCACTCCCCCTACTCACTTCAACCAAAGCAAAGCGGACAGCACTGAGTATGGGAGGTGTAGCCTAACTGCTTTGTGAACAACCCAGAGAAACGCAATGCAAATTCAATGTGAACATGTATGAGGATTTAATAAAATCCCGGACGATTTTGATATTCCGCCACACATAAAGCGTCTCAAAGAGGGCATGTCCGGGCAAAAGAGGACGGCTGGTTACCCTATGTACGTGAAACCCATTTGATACCTACCTGTCCCAGTGTTAGGTAGCGGCGCAAATTGGTGGGCGCTATCCTGGTAATTTCTCTGCGTGAGAAATACGACGCCATGGGTTGAATTGCGTGTATCTCACGCCGAATGCGTGAGACTTGAGAGCCCATTTCTTATCAATAGTTATAATATGTTCATTGTTTCTGTCTTCAAATGGGATCCTTCTCTGTGCATTCATTATTAATGAGACTGTTCTGACCCCTTAGTTATGCTGCGTTCGCACCAAAAAATTATTTGTTCGTTTCCTCGCGTGGTCGAGTTTGAGAGAGGCTTCCTCTTGTGACCGCCAATTCATTCTAAACCCGTCTCTACGTGTTGTGGAAGTACCAGAGACGTCAGAAAAACCGAAGCAGTCGTTTAGGATTCATAATATCATCCGTTCTATAAAATATTCGAATCTAGAACACTCCGAGAGCTCTGGCAGGAGTCCAGGTCCTCTATATCTAAATAATATAAGATGATATAATATAATATATTAATATCTTTATAATATAATATTGTAGCGTCACAGGCTTTGGGAGATGGGGGCGGGCCTTAGCGCGCGGGGGGGGGGGGGGGGGGGGGGGTTACCGGCGTTGTCGTGGTTACAAGACTTTGGGGAGAAAAAAGATCGTCCTGGCGGCCTTAAACTGACTCAACACCGCCGCCTGCTGTTGTGTAGTGTGAATCACAGGACATTTATTTGTCACGTGACTTTTGGCACTCATTTTCCGCCTTGCTGATCGCAAATGCAATCCGATTGTACTTTGTGTAAAACATACTGTATTTGTTTATGAAGCAAAATGCATTAGTTTGTGAATGATGTTTTGTATTTGCAAACCACACACTGGAAAAAGCCTTCTGTTGAACCAAGTAAAAAAAACATGGGTAATGGTTCACATCTATATTACATAACTTGAGCCAATGACAAATATATAGCTTGCCTCAAACAATATTTCCTATGTTCATAAAAACAAAACAATACAACTTGGCACCAAGTATAATTCTATTCTTTGAATGAAGTTAATACATTTAAATCGTATGTTAAATCCTAAACAAAAAAATATTGATTCACTCCAACAATTGGTTCTCATTTAAGAAATATCTATCAGAAATAATTTGGTTTATCCAATCAAAAAGATTACAATTTTATCAAACAATTGTTTCTCATTATTGTATACATCATCATCATCATTTATTCCCGCTCGGCTCTCGCCGCTTCATGGCCTTGAGGCGGTTCTGTCTGGATTCGACATCACATCGCGACATCAGTCAGGGTTAGGTGCTTTGCCAAAGACACCTCGATACACTGCTTGGTGAAGCCGGGGATTGAACCAACAACCTTCAGATTACCAGCCAACCCGCTCTACCACCTGAGCTACTGCCGCCAATGAGTCATCGTCACTCTGGTCAAGGGTAGTGGTTTCACCTCAAAAAGTCGCCAAAAGTCACCAATAGCAGCTGAAAAAGAAGCTAGATTTGTCGCTTGTCGCTGTTTTGAAAAAAAGTCGCCAAAGGGGTCTGAAAAGTAGCTAAATATAGCGACAAAATCGCTAAGTTGGCAACACTGCGGTTTGGTCCAGTAGTCGTAAGCGTCTTTGTATTTAATGCGCATGCGCAGGCTTGTACGTAACCTTGACATTTTACATTTGTCAAAATAGATATTTCTTAATTGAACTCCTAACTAAAAATATCTATATTTCACAGTATTTTGAAATAAAAAAAAGTTATTTTAAAAATAAAACAAAAAATGTTTATTTGAATTGAATTACAAAATAATAATCAGATGAAGTGCGGCATAAAACCCTTTTTCCAGTGCACTGAGCGTGTGTGTGATTCATTTTGTGTGAGTAAAACACGTTTTGTGTGCGTGTGAATCGTTATGCGTGAGCAAAACACGTTTTGCGTGTGTGCGGGGTTTTGGCATGAATCTAACTCCATACTATGCGACTTTCCTTGATAGGCGCCATGCCTATAGATCAGGTTGAATCTGGAATAATGTTCTCGTTCTTTTACTAGTTTGCGCGCGAGAGGCTGTTTTGCGCGCGCAGAGGTAATTTGCGCGCGCGCAGAGATCATTTGCGCGCTCGCAGTTAATATCTACGCGTATGGAATAATATAATACGCCCGAATGCATCTGTTATCACATTAGTGAATTATGACACTAATGTGTCGCCATACAAAACCCCCTGAAACAACTTCAGTCTCACATTCTTATGCCACCATACAACAGTGCAAGCAGGCCAATGGCAACCAAGCGCGCGGTCCTTCCTCCCTCACTGCAAAAACGACCAGCCTCAACTGGTATAGCCTACACGTGTGTGTGTGCGTGTGTGTGTGTGTGTGTGTGTGTGTGTGTGTGTGTGTGTGTGTGTGTGTGTGTATACTGGTGTTTATGCGAAATTATAGTCCTTTTTCCATCAAAAAGATAATGCGCTTTAAAATGATGCTCATCAAAAGTTAGTGCGACATATGTGATGGAAAAAGGGTTATATCGCTCTAACGCCGATTTTGTCGCACTAAGTTAATTCGCTCTGCAGAGGTGGTTTTGGGAAAGTTCTAGCGACATAAAAGTAATGGAAAACGGCTGAAGCGATATATAAAATGTCGCGCATACGCATTGACAACGGAAAATCATCTAGCGGGTCAGAAAAATGCGCTTCAACACGAGGCATTGTGACACCATTTTAATTCGCTATAATCATTCTGTCGATGGAAAACCGTTTAGCCGCTTCTTATGTCGCTACAAATTAATTCGCTTTAAGAGTTAATTCGCTTGAAAATCTGATGGAAAAAGGACTTGTGTGTGTAAGACCAAGTATGTGTGTATAACGACAGTGTGTAAGACCAAGTATGAATTCTGTCCCAGGCGGCCCCTCATGCTTAACAGCCTTTCTTATGGTCTTGGACAGTTAAAATTCTACCTACAACATAAACTGTATTAGGGAGCGTACCTTTTTGCAGCACTTCAGTGCGGACTCCTTGTCTGTCCTGCTGCCAAATAACCTTCAACCACTTCTGGAGGTTTTCCTTGTCTTTTTTAAATAAAGCAAGTGTGACAGAGGACCACTGATCTGTATTGACATTAACTTTGTGAGAAATTAAAGATTTTACAATATTTTCTCTTCCTCCTGCTTCTTTCCAGAGGTCTTTATTTTTGCTAGTCTTTCCACTCTTGAAGCGCCCCATCATTGATATCGTCTTCCATGTCCTCTTCAATGTGCTCTAACGATTTCTTCGTGTAGCCTGAATTTGGTCCCGAGCTCAAGGATGCCACCTACTGGATCTAAGGATTTCAGTCAACCAAATCTGGCTCCTCCCGCGCAATAAACATCCCGCTTTGAACGGTGAACTATTTAAGCCTAGCAGCTATAAAAAGCTATAAAAAAAATAAAAACTACAAAATGACTATTAATGCAGGCTATGTGGAAAATGCGCCGACTTTGGCTCAGCCTGGCTCCGCCTCTTCCGCTACGTAGCGAAGATTGCTGCCGTTGAGTACGGGGAGTGTACTTCGATCCACACTTCACGATTAGCCCGTTTTGAGTACGGCATCCGGGTCCTTGAAGTATACTTATTTTCGCCGGATCAGAATTGGAACGTACTCAAATTTTGGCTAGTAAGTACGGACAGTACGGGTATTGAAACACGTTTTTTTCTTTGGATTTTTGGCTTATTCCCAGAGAGTCACAATTTTCACAGAGTAACCCCAAGATGAACCCTGGTTTAAAGTCTAAAAGACAAGTTTGTATCACTTGTCAACTGATTTAGACACATTTCTAGCAACGGCTTGTTGCCAATGCGTTTCAATGGTGCATTTGATGATGCTGTGTAAGCCTTTCCTGTTATAATAATAATAATGATACATTTTATTTAGAGGCACCTTTCAAGACACCCAAGGTCACCGGTTACAGAGCATATAGTCATCATAAATCGTTTAAAAAAACAAGACATTGTGGAAAAAATAAATTAAAACAAAAACAAGACAAAACAAAACAAACAAAGAATCAAAACAGTGATCAGTTAGACGTTGTGTGCGAGTTTGAACAGGTGAGTTTTGAGTTGTGAGTTGAAGGTTGTAATGGTGTCTGACCGTTTTATGTGTGGGGGGAGGGAGTTCCAGAGCCTGGGTGCTGAACAGCTGAATGACCGGGCACCCATTGTAGTGAGTTGTGATGTGGGGATACATAGTAGTCCAGCAGAGGTTGAGCAGAGGGAGAGTGAGGGAGTGTATTCTTGGAGGAGGTCGCAGAGGTAACTGGGGGCTAGGTTGTGGAGAGCTTTGTAGGTGAGGAGTAGGGTTTTGTATTGGATGCGGTAGTGTACTGGGAGCCAGTGAAGTTGGATGAGGACAGGGGTGATGTGGTCAGATGATTTGGTGCTGGTGATGATCAGGGCGGCTGAGTTCTGAATGGTCTGCAGTCTGTTGATGAGTTTGGTGGGGAGTCCGGTGAGGAGGGCGTTGCAGTAGTCTATGCGTGATGTGACAAATGAGTGAATTAGGATTTCAGTGCTGGATTGGGTCAGTGATGGGCGGAGTCTCGCGATGTTGCGGAGGTGGAAGAATGCAGTCCGGGTGATGTTGTGAATATGGGGTGCGAATGAGAGGGTGTTGTCCAGGATGACGCCGAGGCTCTTGACTTTGGAGGAGAAGGGTACTGGGAATCCATCGATGATCATGAGTGGAGCTGGGGTGTGTTGTGATTTAGTGAGGGTGGATTTGGATCCGATGAGCAGGGCCTCGGTCTTGTTTCCATTGAGTTTCAGGAAGTTTCTGCTCAACCAGCTCCGGATCTCTTCCAGGCACGTGATGAGGGAGGTGGGCTTGCGTGTCCTATAGCTTACTTGTTAATGTCCTCGACTCAGTCACCTATTGCATCACTTCCTTTAGGGCTTAGGCCTCCTAATTGATCATTGTAGTATATTTGAATGCCCTCTTTCATATATATGACACCACCACCACTGGGACGTGGCAACAATTCCCCATATCCATATGGGGAGGGGGGTGGGTGCTTGTGGACAGTATGGGTGTACACTAGACCTAAATAGGAAGCACACTCAAGAGGAAGAATGGCCTCTCACACATATTCAATTAATTGTTTCAAATAACCCTGCCTCGATATATAAATGTTTTGCTTTAAAAAATAGGTTACAGGCTGTCACTATAAAATGTATCCATGCGTGTCTCTGAGTGACGTAACAAGCCACCAGACAGCGATTAAAAATACCCGAGTTAAGTTCATTAAAAAAAGTCACTTATTAATTATGTCTAAACTGCGGAGAATAGATACATATTCCAAGGTGCCTTTCGAAGGAAACCTTGGAATATCTGTCTATTTCCTAACCAGCGGACCCTATGACAAAAACAACATAATTGACGGCAGCTCCGTTGCCGCCCACGTGGTAGACCATAGCTTTTATTCAATTGTCGTTATAACAAGATCTGTATCCGACCATTGACCATCGACTCGTAAATTCTATGAATTTAATTCATATTGACGTATGGCGATGGACCGTATGGCACTGTATCCCTTAAATCCCATTTTGAATTTAATAGACCATTCTCGTTGCTTCGAGGAAGTCTGGTGGTCTCCGTATATAATAAATAAATATATAAACATATTTATTTATTTATTCCAGCTCTTCTCAATGCTGCGGAACGCTCACTAAAATGTTTACGCAAACAATTTTAATGGTGTAACGATACATAAATATCTTACCCACCCAGAATAAAAAGTATTTCCGCCATTTTCACAGAAAAATATCCAAAAAAACATCCAATAGGAAAGATGCTCACAGCGTCTATTGGAGACGTAGTCGGGTTAATACAGGAGTGAATCGGCTGCTGGAGCACCCCATTTCCGTCTGCAGACTACGCCGAAGGGTACCTTTCCCGTCAGCCACCGACGTTCAAGTGCCTTGGCCAACAGTCGGTATTTGATGTTCTCGGAGTCAGACTGTGTTGGTCTGCATTGGTCTGGGGTTTCTGGGTCCCATAACTCGGAAGCTATTGAGCAAAAAGCCGTTTTCCTTAGGAAATGAATGGGATTCTTAAAATATTTAAATAAAATAGGAGGAGCAAAATATTAATTTTTAGTGAGGTGTGTGTTGTTAGTACCACATAGTAGAACATGTCTAAATTGGTCTGGGGCCTCTGGGTCCCATAACTCGGAAGCTATTGAGCAAAAAGCAATTTCCCATTGGAAATGAATGGGATTCTTAAAATATTTAAATAAAATAGGAGGAGCAAAATATTAATTTTTAGTGAGGTGTGTGTTGTTAGTACCACTTAGTAGGACAGGTCAACATTGGTCTGGGGCCTCTGGGTCCTATAACTCGGAAGCTATTGAGCAAAAAGCAATTTCCCATAGGAAATTAATGGGATTCTTAAAATATTTAAATAAAATAGGAGGAGCAAAATATTATTTTTTAGTGAGGTGTGTGTTGTTAGTACCACATAGTAGGACAGGTCAACATTGGTCTGGGGCCTCTGGGTCCTATAACTCGGAAGCTATTGAGCAAAAAGCCGTTTTCCATAGGAAATGAATGGGATTCTTAAAATATTCAAATAAAATTGGAGGTGCAAAATATTAATTTTTAGTGAGGTGTGTGTTGTTAGTACCACTTAGTAGGACAGGTCAACATTGGTCTGGGGCCTCTGGGTCCTATAACTCGGAAGCTATTGAGCAAAAAGCCGTTTTCCATAGGAAATGAATGGGATTTTTAAAAAATTCAAATAAAATTGGAGGTGCAAAATATTAATTTTTAGTGAGGTGTGTGTTGTAAGTACCACATAGTAGGACAGGTCAACATTGGTCTGGGGCCTCTGAGTCCTATAACTCGGAAGCTATTGAGCAAAAAGCAATTTCCCATAGGAAATGAATGGGATTCTTAAAATATTTAAATAAAATAGGAGGAGCAAAATATAAATTTTTAGTGAGGTGTGTGTTGTTATTACCACATAGTAGAACAGGTCTAAATTGGTCTGGGGCCTCTGGGTCCCATAACTCGGAAGCTATTGAGCAAAAAGCAATTTCCCATTGGAAATGAATGGGATTCTTAAAATATTTAAATAAAATAGGAGGAGCAAAATATTATTTTTTAGTGAGGTGTGTGTTGTTAGTACCACATAGTAGAACATGCCTAAATTGGTCTGGGGCCTCTGGGTCCCCTAACTCAGAAGCTATTGAGCAAAAAGCCGTTTTCCATAGGAAATGAATGGGATTTTTAAAAAATTCAAATAAAATTGGAGGTGCAAAATATTAATTTTTAGTGAGGTGTGTGTTGTTATTACCACATTGTAGGACAGGTCCACATTGGTTTGGGGCCTCTGGGTCCCATAACTCGGAAGCTATTGAGCAAAAAGCCGTTTTCCATAGGAAATGAATGGGATTCTTAAAATATTCAAATAAAATTGGAGGTGCAAAATATTAATTTTTAGTGAGGTGTGTGTTGTTACTACCATATTGTAGGACAGGTCCACATTGGTCTGGGGCCTCTGAGTCCTATAACTCGGAAGCTATTGAGCAAAAAGCCGTTTTCCATAGGAAATGAATGGGATTCTTAAAATATTTAAATAAAATAGGAGGAGCAAAATATTAATTTTTAGTGAGGTGTGTGTTGTTAGTACCACATAATAGGACAGGTCTAAATTGGTCTGGGGCCTCTGGGTCCCATAACTCGGAAGCTATTGAGCAAAAAGCAATTTCCCATTGGAAATGAATGGGATTCTTAAAATATTTAAATAAAATAGGAGGAGCAAAATATTAATTTTTAGTGAGGTGTGTGTTGTTAGTACCACTTAGTAGGACAGGTCAACATTGGTCTGGGGCCTCTGGGTCCTATAACTCGGAAGCTATTGAGCAAAAAGCAATTTCCCATAGGAAATGAATGGGATTCTTAAAAAATTTAAATAAAATAGGAGGAGCAAAATATTAATTTTTAGTGAGGTGTGTGTTGTTATTACCACTTAGTAGGACAGGTCAACATTGGTCTGGGGCCTCTGGGTCCTATAACTCGGAAGCTATTGAGCAAAAAGCCGTTTTCCATAGGAAATGAATGGGATTCTTAAAATATTTAAATAAAATAGGAGGAGCAAAATATTAATTTTTAGTGAGGTGTGTGTTGTTAGTACCACATAGTAGGACAGGTCAACATTGGTCTGGGGCCACTGGCTCCTATAACTCGGAAGCTATTGAGCAAAAAGCAATTTCCCATAGGAAACTAATGGGATTCTTAAAATATTTAAATAAAATAGGAGGAGCAAAATATTAATTTTTAGTGAGGTGTGTGTTGTTAGTACCACATAGTAGAACAGGTAAACATTGGTCTGGGGCCTCTGGGTCCTATAACTCGGAAGCTATTGAGCAAAAAGCAATTTCCCATAGGAAATGAATGGGATTCTTAAAATATTTAAATAAAATAGGAGGAGCAAAATATTATTTTTTAGTGAGGTGTGTGTTGTTAGTACCACATAGTAGGACAGGTCAACATTGGTCTGGGGCCACTGGCTCCTATAACTCGGAAGCTATTGAGCAAAAAGCAATTTCCCATAGGAAACGAATGGGATTCTTAAAATATTTAAATAAAATAGGAGGAGCAAAATATTAATTTTTAGTGAGGTGTGTGTTGTTAGTACCACATAGTAGAACAGGTAAACATTGGTCTGGGGCCTCTGGGTCCTATAACTCGGAAGCTATTGAGCAAAAAGCAATTTCCCATAGGAAATGAATGGGATTCTTAAAATATTTAAATAAAATAGGAGGAGCAAAATATTATTTTTTAGTGAGGTGTGTGTTGTTAGTACCACATAGTAGGACAGGTCAACATTGGTCTGGGGCCACTGGCTCCTATAACTCGGAAGCTATTGAGCAAAAAGCAATTTCCCATAGGAAACGAATGGGATTCTTAAAATATTTAAATAAAATAGGAGGAGCAAAATATTTATTTTTAGTGAGGTGTGTGTTGTTAGTACCACATAGTAGGACAGGTAAACATTGGTCTGGGGCCTCTGGGTCCTATAACTCGGAAGCTATTGAGCAAAAAGCAATTTCCCATAGGAAACGAATGGGATTCTTAAAATATTTAAATAAAATAGGAGGAGCAAAATATTTATTTTTAGTGAGGTGTGTGTTGTTAGTACCACATAGTAGAACAGGTAAACATTGGTCTGGGGCCTCTGGGTCCTATAACTCGGAAGCTATTGAGCAAAAAGCCGTTTTCCATAGGAAATGAATGGGATTCTTAAAATATTTAAATAAAATAGGGGGAGCAAAATATTAATTTTTAGTGAGGTGTGTGTTGTTAGTACCACATAGTAGGACAGGTCAACATTGGTCTGGGGCCTCTGGGTCCTATAACTCGGAAGCTATTGAGCAAAAAGCCGTTTTCCATAGGAAACAAATGGGATTCTTAAAATATTTAAATAAAATAGGAGGAGCAAAATATTAATTTTTAGTGAGGTGTGTGTTGTTAGTACCACATAGTAGGACAGGTCAACATTGGTCTGGGGCCTCTGGGTCCCATAACTCGGAAGCTATTGAGCAAAAAGCCGTTTTCCATAGGAAATGAATGGGATTCTTAAAATATTTCAATAAAATAGGAGGTGCAAAATATTTATTTTTAGTGAGGTGTGTGTTGTTATTACCACATTGTAGGACAGGTCCACATTGGTCTGGGACCTCTGGGTCCCATAACTCGGAAGCTATTGAGCAAAAAGCCGTTTTCCATAGGAAATGAATGGGATTCTTAAAATATTTAAATAAAATAGGAGGAGCAAAATATTAATTTTTAGTGAGGTGTGTGTTGTTAGTACCACATAGTAGGACAGGTCAACATTGGTCTGGGGCCACTGGCTCCTATAACTCGGAAGCTATTGAGCAAAAAGCAATTTCCCATAGGAAACTAATGGGATTCTTAAAATATTTAAATAAAATAGGAGGAGCAAAAAATTAATTTTTAGTGAGGTGTGTGTTGTTAGTACCACATAGTAGAACAGGTAAACATTGGTCTGGGGCCTCTGGGTCCTATAACTCGGAAGCTATTGAGCAAAAAGCAATTTCCCATAGGAAATGAATGGGATTCTTAAAATATTTAAATAAAATAGGAGGAGCAAAATATTATTTTTTAGTGAGGTGTGTGTTGTTAGTACCACATAGTAGGACAGGTCAACATTGGTCTGGGGCCACTGGCTCCTATAACTCGGAAGCTATTGAGCAAAAAGCAATTTCCCATAGGAAACGAATGGGATTCTTAAAATATTTAAATAAAATAGGAGGAGCAAAATATTAATTTTTAGTGAGGTGTGTGTTGTTAGTACCACATAGTAGAACAGGTAAACATTGGTCTGGGGCCTCTGGGTCCTATAACTCGGAAGCTATTGAGCAAAAAGCAATTTCCCATAGGAAATGAATGGGATTCTTAAAATATTTAAATAAAATAGGAGGAGCAAAATATTATTTTTTAGTGAGGTGTGTGTTGTTAGTACCACATAGTAGGACAGGTCAACATTGGTCTGGGGCCACTGGCTCCTATAACTCGGAAGCTATTGAGCAAAAAGCAATTTCCCATAGGAAACGAATGGGATTCTTAAAATATTTAAATAAAATAGGAGGAGCAAAATATTTATTTTTAGTGAGGTGTGTGTTGTTAGTACCACATAGTAGAACAGGTAAACATTGGTCTGGGGCCTCTGGGTCCTATAACTCGGAAGCTATTGAGCAAAAAGCCGTTTTCCATAGGAAATGAATGGGATTCTTAAAATATTTAAATAAAATAGGGGGAGCAAAATATTAATTTTTAGTGAGGTGTGTGTTGTTAGTACCACATAGTAGGACAGGTCAACATTGGTCTGGGGCCTCTGGGTCCTATAACTCGGAAGCTATTGAGCAAAAAGCCGTTTTCCATAGGAAACGAATGGGATTCTTAAAATATTTAAATAAAATAGGAGGAGCAAAATATTAATTTTTAGTGAGGTGTGTGTTGTTAGTACCACATAGTAGGACAGGTCAACATTGGTCTGGGGCCTCTGGGTCCCATAACTCGGAAGCTATTGAGCAAAAAGCCGTTTTCCATAGGAAATGAATGGGATTCTTAAAATATTTAAATAAAATAGGAGGTGCAAAATATTTATTTTTAGTGAGGTGTGTGTTGTTATTACCACATTGTAGGACAGGTCCACATTGGTCTGGGACCTCTGGGTCCCATAACTCGGAAGCTATTGAGCAAAAAGCCGTTTTCCATAGGAAATGAATGGGATTCTTAAAATATTTAAATAAAATAGGAGGAGCAAAATATTAATTTTTAGTGAGGTGTGTGTTGTTAGTACCACATAGTAGGACAGGTCAACATTGGTCTGGGGCCACTGGCTCCTATAACTCGGAAGCTATTGAGCAAAAAGCAATTTCCCATAGGAAACTAATGGGATTCTTAAAATATTTAAATAAAATAGGAGGAGCAAAATATTAATTTTTAGTGAGGTGTGTGTTGTTAGTACCACATAGTAGAACAGGTAAACATTGGTCTGGGGCCTCTGGGTCCTATAACTCGGAAGCTATTGAGCAAAAAGCAATTTCCCATAGGAAATGAATGGGATTCTTAAAATATTTAAATAAAATAGGAGGAGCAAAATATTATTTTTTAGTGAGGTGTGTGTTGTTAGTACCACATAGTAGGACAGGTCAACATTGGTCTGGGGCCACTGGCTCCTATAACTCGGAAGCTATTGAGCAAAAAGCAATTTCCCATAGGAAACGAATGGGATTCTTAAAATATTTAAATAAAATAGGAGGAGCAAAATATTAATTTTTAGCGAGGTGTGTGTTGTTAGTACCACATAGTAGAACAGGTAAACATTGGTCTGGGGCCTCTGGGTCCTATAACTCGGAAGCTATTGAGCAAAAAGCAATTTCCCATAGGAAATGAATGGGATTCTTAAAATATTTAAATAAAATAGGAGGAGCAAAATATTATTTTTTAGTGAGGTGTGTGTTGTTAGTACCACATAGTAGGACAGGTCAACATTGGTCTGGGGCCACTGGCTCCTATAACTCGGAAGCTATTGAGCAAAAAGCAATTTCCCATAGGAAACGAATGGGATTCTTAAAATATTTAAATAAAATAGGAGGAGCAAAATATTTATTTTTAGTGAGGTGTGTGTTGTTAGTACCACATAGTAGGACAGGTCAACATTGGTCTGGGGCCTCTGGGTCCTATAACTCGGAAGCTATTGAGCAAAAAGCAATTTCCCATAGGAAACGAATGGGATTCTTAAAATATTTAAATAAAATAGGAGGAGCAAAATATTTATTTTTAGTGAGGTGTGTGTTGTTAGTACCACATAGTAGAACAGGTAAACATTGGTCTGGGGCCTCTGGGTCCTATAACTCGGAAGCTATTGAGCAAAAAGCCGTTTTCCATAGGAAATGAATGGGATTCTTAAAATATTTAAATAAAATAGGAGGAGCAAAATATTAATTTTTAGTGAGGTGTGTGTTGTTAGTACCACATAGTAGGACAGGTCAACATTGGTCTGGGGCCTCTGGGTCCTATAACTCGGAAGCTATTGAGCAAAAAGCCGTTTTCCATAGGAAACGAATGGGATTCTTAAAATATTTAAATAAAATAGGAGGAGCAAAATATTAATTTTTAGTGAGGTGTGTGTTGTTAGTACCACATAGTAGGACAGGTCAACATTGGTCTGGGGCCTCTGGGTCCCATAACTCGGAAGCTATTGAGCAAAAAGCCGTTTTCCATAGGAAATGAATGGGATTCTTAAAATATTTCAATAAAATAGGAGGTGCAAAATATTTATTTTTAGTGAGGTGTGTGTTGTTATTACCACATTGTAGGACAGGTCCACATTGGTCTGGGACCTCTGGGTCCCATAACTCGGAAGCTATTGAGCAAAAAGCCGTTTTCCATAGGAAATGAATGGGATTCTTAAAATATTTAAATAAAATAGGAGGAGCAAAATATTAATTTTTAGTGAGGTGTGTGTTGTTAGTACCACATAGTAGGACAGGTCAACATTGGTCTGGGGCCACTGGCTCCTATAACTCGGAAGCTATTGAGCAAAAAGCAATTTCCCATAGGAAACTAATGGGATTCTTAAAATATTTAAATAAAATAGGAGGAGCAAAATATTAATTTTTAGTGAGGTGTGTGTTGTTAGTACCACATAGTAGAACAGGTAAACATTGGTCTGGGGCCTCTGGGTCCTATAACTCGGAAGCTATTGAGCAAAAAGCAATTTCCCATAGGAAATGAATGGGATTCTTAAAATATTTAAATAAAATAGGAGGAGCAAAATATTATTTTTTAGTGAGGTGTGTGTTGTTAGTACCACATAGTAGGACAGGTCAACATTGGTCTGGGGCCACTGGCTCCTATAACTCGGAAGCTATTGAGCAAAAAGCAATTTCCCATAGGAAACGAATGGGATTCTTAAAATATTTAAATAAAATAGGAGGAGCAAAATATTTATTTTTAGTGAGGTGTGTGTTGTTAGTACCACATAGTAGAACAGGTAAACATTGGTCTGGGGCCTCTGGGTCCTATAACTCGGAAGCTATTGAGCAAAAAGCAATTTCCCATAGGAAATGAATGGGATTCTTAAAATATTTAAATAAAATAGGAGGAGCAAAATATTATTTTTTAGTGAGGTGTGTGTTGTTAGTACCACATAGTAGGACAGGTCTAAATTGGTCTGGGGCCTCTGGGTCCCATAACTCGGAAGCTATTGAGCAAAAAGCAATTTCCCATTGGAAATGAATGGGATTCTTAAAATATTTAAATAAAATAGGAGGAGCAAAATATTATTTTTTAGTGAGGTGTGTGTTGTTAGTACCACTTAGTAGGACAGGTCAACATTGGTCTGGGGCCTCTGGGTCCTATAACTCGGAAGCTATTGAGCAAAAAGCAATTTCCCATAGGAAATGAATGGGATTCTTAAAAAATTTAAATAAAATAGGAGGAGCAAAATATTATTTTTTAGTGAGGTGTGTGTTGTTAGTACCACTTAGTAGGACAGGTCAACATTGGTCTGGGGCCTCTGGGTCCTATAACTCGGAAGCTATTGAGCAAAAAGCAATTTCCCATAGGAAATGAATGGGATTCTTAAAAAATTTAAATAAAATAGGAGGAGCAAAATATTATTTTTTAGTGAGGTGTGTGTTGTTAGTACCACTTAGTAGGACTGGTCAACATTGGTCTGGGGCCTCTGGGTCCTATAACTCGGAAGCTATTGAGCAAAAAGTAATTTCCCATAGGAAATGAATGGGATTCTTAAAAAATTTAAATAAAATAGGAGGAGCAAAATATTATTTTTTAGTGAGGTGTGTGTTGTTAGTACCACTTAGTAGGACTAGTCAACATTGGTCTGGGGCCTCTGGGTCCTATAACTCGGAAGCTATTGAGGAAAAAGTAATTTTCCATAGGAAATGAATGGCCGAATATCCGTCGAATATCCAACTTCAAACTAACTTCACCACGGTTAGATTACGAGGGGGGAGAGGTGGGGTGTGGGGGGGGGGTTCTCGGGTGTAGGGGGCCTGGAGGGGGGGTGGTGGGGACTTTACGAGCATAGGGGGTCAGGGGGTACTCGTGCCTTAATAATTCATCGTCTTTAATAACAAAATTTGAACAACACCTGCCGTCTGATCACTAGCTGCTTGAAACCCACCAACACAAGCAACCTCCACCTCCTTGCTGGCATTGCCCCTTCTGATATTAGACGGAAAGTTACCAGCCGAGTCGAGAAAACAAAATCTGCAATCGATGAACGCCATCTCCTCCATGGATGCCATCCTCCGGCCCAACGGCTAAAGTCAAGAAGAAGCTTTCTCAGCCATGTCCAGCCCCTAACAAAGTCTCGGGAAGAAACCAGAATCCAACTCTGGATGGAAAAACTTGAGAATGACCCACCTCCAACTGGCATGGGAATACCCCCCACTGAAAAACTACCCCCTGGTGCAGAAGCATCATGGACCCAATGGAAAACGCTAAACCGCCTCAGAACAAGAACAGGACGATCCAAAGATGCTCTGGTCAGATGGGGCTACAAGACTGGCCCAACCACCTATGAATGTGGAGAAGCAGACCCCACAATGGAGCACTGCCTTGTCTGCACTCTACTACCCAACCCCTGCAGCCCAAAAGACCTTGCAGTTTTCAACAACAATGCAAAGGACTGTGTAATGAAATGGGAAACTATCATATAAACGCTTCAGTGAAACGAAAAGAAGAATAACAAAATACCAACAGACTTGAATGAAAAATGTAAGCATACAGTCTAGGGTGGTATTAGCAGATCAGCAGATAAGATAGTATCCACTCCAATCGTCCGCTATGGAGCTACTGCTTATGTACACAGACCGTGCCGGCCTCAGGAAAGTGAAAGATAACTCTCGTTAATATACTATTTTGGCCCGATCTATACAGAGACCGATAGTGGAGGACTTCACCTCTCAACCAGTACCAAGAACGATCGTTAACGACGAGTACTCAAAACAACTCAAGTGTGGGGCATGAAAGAAGGGGGGAGGGAGGGAGTTCTCTGCAACCGTTCATCTACACGTTTTGTTATGCTTTTTAAGTCGAGGTCTAGGCCTCTGGAGCAGCACGACCGGACGGTGGCTAAAACAAACTTACACCTAAATGTTCTTATAACTAATCCTATTGCAGATCTAATCTTTAAGACAATGGGTTCTATTTACCTCAGACGTGTGTGGCCTGTGGAAGTTGTTTAAGCGTCGCGCCTGCCGGGATTCTCGGGACTTTCTTCCAAACGTCTTTGCAGCATTCTTCAAAGAAAATAGTCCAATCCCGGGTTGCTTTTAACTGACTTTATTTGTTAAAGTAGGCATGTTTCGGTATGGTAACTATGAAGCTTAAGGGAGGGAATGGTATCTAACGCGTGGAGAGGAAAATACCGTGATCTACTTCAAGCCCCCGGGCTTCGGCCCGGTGGCTCTCCGCCGTCTACCTATTGATCTCTGTCCTCTTCACTTCGAATCACCCGCTAGAGACCGTCAAGTGGGCGTGGCCGGGATGACGTTATGGCTCCGCCCCTGTCTAAAGGTGCTGCCATCTGTGGCTAAAGTAGTTATTGCAGCTTAAGTGTTCGATCCTGCTTCCTAGTGGCTATGTGAGGGTAATGCAGCTTGTGTGTTCGATCCTGCTTCCTAATGGCTATGTGGGAGCAGCTTATCGTCGCTGTCCGATGAAAACTGTATGTCCAAAACGGTTACTTTTCAGGAAATGAAAAAAACACCCTAATTTCAAAGCAGTTGAAGGTAGCGTTGTCATACTTGGTACGTCATCTTTAAATGTAGTCGTAATATTGACAGTGTGATGGTATAGTTCACATTTTACCAAAATCAAGTTTAAATGGACATACGTGCATATTTCAGTAACGGTGGTCGATACGCGTTCTTCCGATCATGAATGGGCAAGTCGCGTTTCATACTGACAGATGAATAGGCTACGCTAAGTTTATTAAATAGCCTACGTCCAACCTAAGCCTATTTAATAAACTGAGCATAGATTATTAATCTTGTCAGTATGAATATCAGTGTACTGATTCATTGTCCCTTCATAATTATGTCTCCTGCTAACTATGAAGCAATAATGAATCAGTACACTAACAAGCTATACCGAGGTTGTAACGTCCACTCCTTGACCTACGTCTCAGGCAACAAGGGGAAAACTTTTTCTAGCGATAAAGTTAGGCCTACTGTAAAGGAAAGCTACTGTCTCACCAGGCTATCATCAAAATAATATTTATTTGGCACTGTATTGCAGAAAGAAAAGCAAAAATGAAGCTGCCATTTCACTAAAAAAACACAGACACACGCGCTACCGCTCGCTCTCCTCGCTCGTCCACTCACTCGCTGACGTCAATCACACACACACATACGCACACTGCCATTCTCGCGCACACACATACGCTACTCGAAACACTATGCCTCGTTATGAAGGCCAGAATGAAGCGGCCACTGATTGTTGAAAGGATGGGTACTTTATTCTACCTGAATCGTTCGCTTCTTCACTAGAGTGTCTAGTGACTTCATTCTGACCTATAAGCAGACCAACTGCCGGTCATATCACACAAAACAATAGAGACAGGGATCACACAGGCAATCTTTTTCGCGCTTGGCCCACTCTGGATAAATGTCGGTCATGTCGCATATGAGGACTTTGTCGGCTGTGGAGAAATGAAATCCTCCGTATCCACGGAGAACTGTCATCACAGAGAGGGCATCTCGTCGCAAATTTACGGCATCAATAAGAGGGGGCGGTGTCAGCAGATTATTATTTAGACAAATTAGCAAATTTCAATCTGACAATTTTACCAGAGAGTTAGAAAGGGCATATCGCGCTTCTGCCTTCTCACACCACGAGACAGGTTCGTGGCTTTGAGTGTAGTGATTTCGGTTTCGATACGCGTTACTGCCGTATTTAGCCTACTTAATTTACGTTCGTCAGTCAGGTTCACAATAAAAAATATTCATATTATATTGCAACTAGAATAAACTTGAGAACAGTTGACAAAAAAACTAAATACCTTAACTTCAAAGTGTCATTCGGCTACCCGATGATGCGCTTCCAGAGACGCTAATGAGATGACTCCACAGGGCGGGAGATACGCGGCGTGATTGACAGCTTTGACACCAAATGGATATACTTGAAAATCAGATGACGTGTTTCACAACTTTTCATTGGTCAATTAGGTTCATGACGCATACTGTATACGGAAATGAACCTGGACATTCTATCATCGTAAAATCTCAAAATCGGCAAAAATGGACATACGCGGTTTTCATCGGACAGCAACGATATGTACTTAAAATACGTAACACTTCATAGTATGCTAGTCCAAACCTTTGCTAAATAAAGTGAGTTAAAGCGATCCTGACTGCAGACTTTTTCCAAAAGAACACGGCACGTGTTGCTTCAGTGTAACAAGGGACAACTGTGTGGTCACAGATTTTGAGGACGGAAACAGCATTTCTGTGCCAACAGATCTCACATTGCACACTGTCTGTGTTGCACTGGACAGTGTATATGGAGGGTCTGTTTGACATCCCGTGTCCCTGCGTGTTACACCGGTCAGGCTCTGCTGTGATGTACTCTATTAAAAAGACAAATTGTACTTTAGTTCTCAAACATGGTGTGTTTGCTTTTAAAAACCCTTTGGTCCTTACACACTCTGCAACATTTTTTTTTTTTATTTAGCCTTTATTTAACCAGGTTAGTCAATAATTATGCTCAATAAGCAAGTTTGATGACAATTAGTATTTTGCATGCACACATGCATGCAGGTTAAGTCTTTGGAGGCTGGAATTACTCTCCTCTATCAGCTCCATTGTGTTCAATTAGCATACTACATACACTGAATAGCTTGTAATTAGCATGCATGCATGCATGCTGGTGACACATTTGGGGGTAAGTCACATACTGAGATGGACCACAACACTCCTGTCTATCTTATTTATTTGGTAAAAACAAGGTTAAAAAAATCACTGCATTGAGGAGTGCATAATCACGGTGCACAGCAGACAAATGTAGCTACTTGTAGTCTATATCTACTCTATCCACGGACACTTTTATCCGAATGACGCATAATAAACACAAGTCGGACAGTTGATAAAATGTTACTTACAACTTGAGCTTCTGACTCTTCAACACGGCTGAGGATTGTTGGAACAGAGCCATCAGTGAGCACCAGCTGAGTTGCTAATCCAACCGTGCATTGGCCTAGGTTTGTGAAAGAGTCCGGTAGGAAGTGCTGTTGACAAACCCGCAGGTTATTCAGTTGTTGGCCGGGAATCAGCAGATCTACCCACTTTTACCTGGTACTTGGGTCTTTCGGAAAACAAAATGAATTAAATAAGTTTCCCTCACAACCAAAAAAATATTTTATGGGAGGAGAAGGCATTGTTCCACAAACGTGCAAAGCTACACTGTGAAGTGAAAAGTGTGGACTTGGAGCGCGCGCGGGCACATTTGACCAGGCATATGGGGGCGCGGCAGGAGTACGTCTACGTAGATGTTTCCCGGAAATGTGAACAAGTGAATCGCAAAAGTTGATCCGAGTGTTTAGCGCTCTGCACAGCCACCCCAGACTGTCAGCAGGGAATACGTCGAAATGCATGTACGTCATCATTTGACACTTTAGTATGGTTAAACATGACTATCAATCATTATAACAACGTTTATAGGTCATAAAAGTCGAAAAAGCATAATAGGTCCCCTTTAACAATAGGTTCTCCGGGGCTGCAGCTGGATACTATTGACATAGCCACTAGGAAGGAGGATCGAATCGAACACGCAAGCTGCAATAACTACTCCAGCCACAGATTGCGGCACCTTTAGACAAGTGAGGAGGGCGGAGCCAATACGCCCGCAGGCCACGCCCACTTCACATAGGCCACGCCTACTTGATACTAACCAGAGCGGGAGTCTGATTTGAGCTCAGAATCATAGTCAGACCCTTGAAGTAGCTCGATGGTATTTTTCTCCACGCGTGTTAGATACAATTCCCTCCATTTTGCTTCATAGTTACATACCGAAATACATTGACAGATAGAGTGAGTTAAAAGGATATACTATCTATGGAACACATATGTATCGTTTCATGGATACAATGCCTTTTCCACCAAGCACATAAGGTGTTAATGGGAACATGTCAGACAGCTCTGAAGGCTCTAGCACTTTCACAGTGCTTGTTTTCTCAAGGATAAAGCTCCTGAGATGTTCAACCGACCAAGCAATCAAGCTTTTCACAATGAATAGAAGTGTGCCCTTCACAACAACTATTTGGATTAACTCCAAAATCGGTGAGACCACCTGTTGATCCATTAGTCAGAACCATTCCAACTGCATACTTTATGCCAATGTACACCTCATTGTTGGCTATTTGGATATGCATATCAGTGGGGAATTTATCTTGTAGTGCTTTCTGGATCTCTTCTCTTAGCACAGCAACATCTACTATAGATCAAATCCAAATCAAATCAAATTTATTGTCATTTTGTTGATTGAACAACAAAACGAGAAGGCGTTTCTCACGGATCAAGATCAAACATACATTTCAAACAAACAAACAAACAAACGTCCCAATGATTAATAAATAAATAAATAATAAATAAATAATAAAGTCCAGTGAGAAGATCTGGGACACTGGTGCATTGAGCATCCTGACAGTTTGAGGTAGGAAGCTGTTCCGCAGCCTGGTGGTGGAGCATCTTAAGCTGCGGTGTGTGGCCTGCAACACAGGTCTCACAACACTGGGATCATGTTGGTTGTATGCTATCAGCTGATGCTTCATAGCCATTGATAGAAGAATGTTTAAAAAGCTATGATTGTGCCGGACAATACGCTTAAAAAGGCTATGTTTAGCCTGTTACGTATTTTAAGCACAAAAGCTGCCCACACATAGCCACTAGGAAGCAGGATCGAACACACAAGCTGCATTACCCCCACATAGCCACTAGGAAGCAGGATCGAACACACAAGCTGCATGACCCCCACATAGCCACATGGGAGCAAGATCGAACACACGAGTTGCATTACCTCCACATAGCCACATGGGAACAGGATCGAACGATAGTTATGATATTATAACTCTAGTTCTACGATTGTAGGCGTACCCGTCTAGGCTTCGCCATATGGGCTTGTCCTGTGTGCGTGCTTGCGCGCACTGAACATTTCAACTGTACCAATCAACGTGGGCACCGCCCACATTTCCCACGGCATCGTGTATATAAGGCGGCGCATATCGCAGCCCATCCTCCACGCTATTCTTTCAGCATTTGGAGGGTACAGCAGGTGGGAAACTAGACAGCTACGCCTACAAACGTTCTACTTCATGCATTGTAGGTTATGACGTCTAGGTTTCGCCTCATGGGCTAAGGCAGGGGTGTCCAAACAGGGATGGCCACCACTACATTCCCCTCATCTAGATGTTTATTTTTATAAGTAATCAACAAGTTGTTTAGCAACATTTTTCTCAAAATCTTTTGAGGGTGCAGGTAACATAGAAATTGGCAGAAAATTAGAGACCTGGGGGGTATAGCCCAAACCTCGCTGAACATACCCAGGCTTCCTTGGGAAAGCCTGGCTCGACAGACGCAACTCCCAATCAGAGTTAAATGGTACCACAACGCTAACTTTAGATTAAATTAGTTGAACCAGGTTTTCCACTTTAGGTTCAATGCGCGTTCACACAAAAGGGGCGTTTATCGCGTCATTTGACTCACCCTTTTGAAAAATGTATCGAGCGAGAGCGGTGTATTTCACCCAAGGCGAGCAGTGTATTATTATGAACTCCTACGAGGAATTCAAAGTTCAAATCATAGCCAAGGGGAACACCGTTGCCCATAATATGGCTAGGGTGCTGGCAAAAAATAGCCGACCGTGTTAATTTGTAAGTGAAAAGATTCTGCATATTGTCTAAAGAATATCATGTAGCTATCATCATGCCATTTACCCCCATAGATGTGGGGCCAGCACGCTCCTACGAACATGGGGCCAAGTCAAAAATAAATATAAAAATATTCAATGTGGTAAGTTGTAAGCATCCATTTGAATAATTTCAGGTGAATCTAGCCTATGATTTGCAATGGCCTAGGCTCCAACCTTTAATCTCATGTTGATTAATTGTAGCAAATAAAAAGAAAACCCAAATTAATACGACTGGGAGGGGGACTTCTCCACCGCCCTTCACCACTTCGGAGCAGCTGGCTCTCGCCAATTAATAACGAAGGTCGGCCGATGATGGTAGGAGTGGAAGGGGGGATGTCCTCTGAACCCACTGCCTCGACATCCAAGGCATTTGAAATGAGAATGTATTCATGTATTGGCAATGGACATAAATAATTGTCTTGCTAATCAAATGTGAAATGATTAAGTGTAAATTAATGGTGTCATTTTTAGTTGAAGGTACAAACATTATTTTGGAGGAGCCGCCGACAATCAATCTCCAATCAGAGGTATATAAGTATCAAAGCAAAGTGTCACGTATCTTCTAAATGTTTAATCTTTGGAAAGAATTACTAGGTTTCCCTAGATTCTTGCAGGAGACTCTGTCGGCCTGTGACTCCAGGTCGATTATGGAGGAGATTTTTCTTAACAATTCTCCCAGCTATAATATGAATTTGGGGAATAAAAAATGCCTAGGCCTAATTGTGTCACTGACATAGCGGTTATGTAAGGGATAATGGACAACACGGCACTTGACTATACAAGGTTAATGTACGTTGAACGTTGGGCCACCTTTGAACTTGAAACACAGACACACTGCGCAACAGTAAGTGCACGGCTTCTTTGTGTAGCATTACCTACATACGGGCCAACAAGGACGATCAAATAACAAATACCCTCTGATGAGAACCTGTATCTCTAAAGAATATCGTCAGACAATGCCAGGGGATCGGTTCTGTCTCTCCAGAGAGACGCCTGTACGAATAGTGCGCAGAGGTCCACGGGAACAACCAAAAATGGCGACGCCATTGTCGGAGGAGGGGCTAGGAAGCTGCGAACACGCCGATTTAAGTAGCCGATCTCCAGGTAGACTAAGCTGAAAAGCTGCTCCCGACCAGGTTTGGTTGCGAGCATAAGTCACCATGGTGATACAGCGACGCTTAAAGAGATTTAAGTGGTACAGCTAACCCAGGCTTTCAGCTCAACATATCTCGCTAACCCTCTAATCGAGCTTCGTAGTACAGGCCCCAGGTCCGCTGAACCAGACTTGTGAATGGAAGTTATAATTGCCTTTTTCCGGGGCACAGGAAATTCATTACTTCTGATGGAGCAGTTGACAACATGAGTCACTGGCACTTGAACAACAGAACTGTGTTTAATAATTTAAGAATCCTATCCAAAATAATCCTTGGCCTTAGCCGTAACTCCATTATATCTTTACCAATCTCGCTTTGATATAAATCTTTAATATGTTTGTATTTTAAGCACATAAGCTGCCCCCACATAGCCATTAGGAAGCAGGACCGAACATATAAGCCGTTAATACTGTACATAGCCACAAGGGGAGCAGGACCTTACTGAAGGCTGCAATAGCTACTCCATCCACAGAAGGCAGCACCTCAGACAGGTGAGGAAGCCGAGGCTAATACGTCACATAGGCCACGCCCACTTCACATAGGCCACGCCCACTTGACGGGCAATAGCGCTTGATTCAGTTGGAGAGGCCAGAGATCAATAGGTAACCGCGGAGTGAACCGGGCTTAAGCCCGGGGCTCATTGCTTTCCCCTTTTGAGTCAGCAATTAGTTGCATAAAGTAACAGGTTTTTGCCATACGCAACTTGGGGGGGACGATTCATGGCAGAGGCAGCCACTTATTTCACATAGCCATATTATGGGCAACCGTGTTCCCCTTGGCTGTGATTTGAACTTTGAATTCCTTGTAGGAGTTCATAATAATACACTGCTCGCCTTGGATGAAATACACCGCTCTCGCGCGATTTATTTTGCATAAGGGTGAGTCAAATTATGCGAGAAACGCCCCTTTTAGGTGAACACGCATTGAACCTAAAGCGGAAAACCTGGTTCAACTAATTGAATCTAAAGTGAGCGTTGTGGTACCATTTAACTCTGATTGCGAGTTGCGGCTCTGTCGAGCCAGGTTTTCCCAAGAAAGCCTGGGTATGTTCAGCGAGGTTCGTGGTATACCCCCCTGATTCATTCATTCACACATACTGTGGCAACCCGGCTCGGGGACTGGACCGCCTCCTCGAACAGCACAAGATTCTCTTTAGTTCTTAAGCCACAAAGACCCTTTTAATAATACAAAACAAGGATCTTTTACTTAAAATAACAAAAAGATAATTGGCGGGATCCACTGCCTGGTTCCAACGGCTGGTCTCTCCTCACACCCAAGCCAAGAGAGCCCTGAAAGCGCCTTCGAGCATGCTGTTTCAGGCCACGTTTATACGTAGCAGGGTATTTATAGAAACGAATATTCCCCCCCCCCTTTGTTTTCCAAAATAACACATTGTTTTCAAAAAAGTTGTCGTTTACATCAAAACGCATTAAATGCAATACAAATATAAAGTAAAAACAAGTGTTATCTAGCGATCCGTTATCTGTATTATATTATTTCGTCTTCGGCAACATGAGCGTGAATGAAACCTGCCTGGCAACGGACAACCCCTTACGTAATCTGTTGTCCGTTGCCTGGCAACGGACAATTTATGACTTAGGCCGGTACAATTTTCACCCCCGGTACAATTTTAACGTGACAGAGGCAGTGTAGGGAGAAGGATAAAGCCATGCAAGCCAATATGAATCCTCAGAATCAACAACAACGAATAATGCGAGCGTCTTCCTGTAACAAACAAACTAAACATAGGGTGCTTATATGACGTTAAGCATTTCCTGGCGCATAATGTGACGCTTCAGAACCTAAAACCCTGTTTCTCCCTGTTGACACGACAACACATAACCAGCGTTTTCAGAAATCCCCACTTTGGCCGGAGTTTTTAGAAATGATCGTCTTCTGTGATAAAAATGGCGTTTTCGTGTAAATGAGAGGCCAAACCGCGTGGAAATATCTGCGTTTTCCCTTTGTGTAAACGGGGCCTAAGGTCTGCTCTCTCACTGGCCCTCATGTGCTCTGCATCAAGTTGATTGGCAAGGCCTGGGTTGCCACAATACCTACTATCTAGAGTGCTATGAACACATAAGTAAATTACATAAATTACAATTATATACGTTCACAAATTCCCTTCCTTGGTCTGTTATAATTCTGTCAACAAGACCGAAGTCGAGGAGAAGGTTTCCAATATTTCTGGACACCTCAACGGCTGTTTTGGTGCACGGGTTTTGCCATAACCCACTTAGTAAAAAGGTCTGTTGCTGTCAGAATAAATCTGCAACATAAAATGCATGCTATAAATGTAGTAATAATCGTTAATAGACATTCCATCCCTGTCAGACATTCCATCCCTAGTTTTCCTTTAGACCAAATCTTTTGCAATGACTATCTTTAAATGTGGTTATACATACATCAGCCATGCATAAGAGCTACCTTTTGCCCTTTGCGGTAGTGGGAAGCGGACCAATTAGGTCAACCCCAAGGACACTCGATGCCTTGTTAACATCAATTGAATGAAGGACAGGTGCCACAGTCTTCATCACCTCATGACGCTGACAGCAGGGACATTCATCAACCTTTAAAGCAGTCAAGTAAAGTTCCATCAAGATCTACTCATGAGCAGTGTTGGGAGTAACGCCTTACAAAAGTAATGTGATTACTGTAATGTATTACTTCTTGCGGCAATGTAAGGCATTACAAAAAAGGTAATATTTTTCTCTGTACAAATCTCAGTAACAATGCATTTGTAATCCGAAATTAACTGGTGTTAATGTTCAATGGTGACACTGACAAAAAATCCAACTTCCAAATCAACACATGTTCAATGCTGAGACTAATTCTTTAGTAAACAAATAAACTAAACTATAAACGAATTATAAATAAACTACAAGTATTTATAATTTGTCCAAATCAAAACATTGTCACAAACACACCAACATCTACAGGGTTTTATGTATATTCTATATATAATATGTGTTGAGATTGATTTGGCCATAATTATTCCTAATTAAAAATGTCACTTCATCACTAAACAAGACGATGAGACGGTCAACAATAAAGCATTTATTTATTAATACTGTAACATTGGAACATTTAAACATATCAACAATAGAATATATGAACATAACAACAATGGAACATATCAACAATGGAACACAAGTTAGCCAATTGGATCAGTTAAGTATGCATTAAATGCGTCAGTGGATATCGGTGACATGTGTTGGTCATAGAACAAACTGTGGAGGTCCTCTTGCAAGAACAATTGCATTGAAAAGGGTACGGCGGGTTCGGGCTGTGTGCTCAGTGTCACTGCGCACACAAGTGACCTTGGTGTGGGCGGGGTCTCCGTGTCATGGCTGTGTGTGTTTCCAGGGCTGGGGGTGGCTGAAGAGGTGGCCTGTGCTGTTCCAGTGCTGCTATCAAGCTGTAGGGACACCGCGGCCTGCAGATGACTTACTAATAACTCCAACCCTTCCACTCTCTTCTCCAGTGCACTGCATGACATGCAGGAGTAGTAGACTGGATGGATGGCTGGTGTGGATGGGGAGGAAGCCAGAAATCCAGCGGCAACTGGTCCTGGAGAAGGTGGGGGAGGGGCCAATGGAGAGCACTTGGGGGTTGAGCGGGGTAGATCCAACCAAGACACCATCGAGCAAGTGGGCCTTGTTGCCCTCAGCTCCCCAAGCTTCACCACAACAAGCCGCACCAGGGATACTGGTGCGGCCTGTCTTTGCTGCCATGAATCGTCCCCCCCAAGCTGCCCCGTCCGGGTAGCAGGGAGGGTAAACTACTCGGGCCCTGTCTAACGGGGACAGGTCCTCGTAAAGGCCGATGAGCTCGTCTACCCTCCCCTCGGACAGGGCATGTTCGTGGCGCAGCCCCACTAAGGCCATGGCCAAGCGGACCACGGCCAGGTACCCTGGCTGGTTGTCTGGTCCTCGATACTCCTGCGAACACACGCTGACACGGAAAACAAGTGAAACGGACGCCACAGAGCTCAGCGTTTGATCGAGCGAGTGAGTCGCACTCACCTCAGCGGCCTGCTGAGGCTCTGGCGAGGACCGGCCGGGGGAGCGGGGCTCGGGGGGATCGGTCGTACGGGATGGCTCGGGCGCGGGTGCGTCAGCTGGATGCCCTGACCGTGGGTCCGTCCGAGGAGCGGTGAACTCGCCAGGCACGTGGAGGGTGAGGTCCTCCAACTCCTGCCGGCCTTCGGCGAGCTCGTCGTCCTCCTCGGTAGGTGTCTCGCCCGTTGGCACCGCCGAAGGTTTGCAGGAGGTCATCGATCAGCCGCTCGGTCGCCGCAGCTCCACGCGTGCGGCGACGGCAATGGAGAGCCATCTCCCTGCGGCTGACGTGCCTCCACACTCCGGCGTCGGACGAGAAGGTCATCCCCTGCGCCTCTAGCGTCCTCCTCTTGGCGTTGAGCAACCGGGCTGTGTCCTCTGGGTCCCACAGGAAGATACTGGCAGACAGCTGCTGCAGGAAGGGCTTGTACAGCTGGTGGCTCTCGGTTGTGACACCTGATGCGTAGCGTCGCATCAGGTGCCAAATGTCCAACCGGACCACCAGCTTGTCCCACTCCTGGAACGCAGCAGCTGCCTTGGACCCCCCGTGGGACGAACAGCAGTCCCGGTCGACATAGAGGACGCGAGGCTGCGCTACCCCAGCGTCCCGGTACCGCCTCATTAACCCCGCAGCCATGGGCAACAGGCCACCCCCCTCGGTGGCCGTGAGCACGGACATTAGCACCTGCCTGTGCTCGTTGCCCACGTTGGTCGCCCAGGCTGCGGTATGGGCGGCGGCACCGGCGAGCTTCCGGGTCACCTGTTTGAAGGCGAGGCCACAGACACAGACACAAACACACAAGTCAATAAGGCTGCACGCACGTCGCAAGAGTGTAACGCTCGTGCTCCGACACCACATTCACCCTCTTGGTCGAATCCATCTTTAGGATGGATCCGAAGACTGAGGTGACCCGGGCCTTCACGTCCTCCAGGCGAGACAGGATGTCGTGGCAGTACACCACCAACAGCCAGCCGTACTGCGGCACGTCTGGCCATGGTTTCGGCGGTGGGGTGCACTGGCGTACGACACCCGTCGACGTGAAGGGCTCCATGACGCTGAGGTAGTGTATGGACCGCCGCATCCAGGCCTCTGTGTGTGCCTCACAGAGTTTTTTTTGCAGCTGCGTGGCGCTGTTCCCCCGAGTACGCTCACGCAGCTGGATGATGACCCGCCGGTCGCAGGCAAGCCTACAGGGGAGCGCACGTGTTACAGAAGAGCCACACGCAGACACACCGACAGTTTTCAGACAGCTACTTACTTGTAGGTGAGGATCGCCGGGAAGAGGGCGCGATGCCCCTCTCCCAGCTGCCTCACGACCTCCTGCGACCAGGCGGCTACCTTCCTCCGACACCGACGGCACTCCAGGTACTCGGTGGCCATCAAGTACCAGCCGTCGATGTCCAAGACCTTCCGGATGGTCTTGTACATCCCACACTTGGTGAGATGCTTCTCGCAGCATGTCGGCCGGGGACCCCACATGTGCAGGGGCGCCCAGAGGAACAACCGACAGGCGAAGAAGGTAGCCGCCGAGGCGGGTGGCTGAGAATAGTTCAGCCGGGGCTGGGGGGGGTCCCACCACAGCTTGAGGTACGTGGTGAGCTTGAGGGACCCCCCGCTGGTCTGCTTGAACAGCGCCCGGCCGATCCACTCCTGCTCTTCCCCGGTGAGGGCTGTCCGCCAGCCATCAGGCAACCGGGTCTGTGAGGAGGATGAAGACAACACAGACAAACACACCGTGAGGAGGTCAAGTCGCTGCTTGCTACGTACGCAGTCCGACGGTCGTCTCCACCGAGTCGTGTGTCTGTGAGTACGACGGGCGTGTGTCTGTACCTCAGCCCGAGCAGGAGTGGGCGTTGCCGGCTGCTCCGCGTCGCCCGTCGTCATCTTCCTCCTCTTCTTCTTGGGCTCCGGTGCCAGGGTGGCCTCCCCGCACGGCGTCTCCTCCACGGAGACGCCACGAGGCTCCATCCTGGTCTGCGCCGGAGCCCGAGCAGGAAACCCGACCGTCGGCGGAGCAGCCGCAACCTGTGGTGGTGGTGGTGGTGGTGGTGGTGGTGGGGTGGAGGACGGTGCCGGGGGAGGTGGAGACGGAGGCGTCTCCAGCGGGAGCGGGAGGGCCTGAAGGACCTGTACGCCAGCTTCAGACACGGTCACACACAACCAAATGGCATCAGCACAATGATAGTGACGGGGCACACACAACACACAGGCAAGCGAGACTAAGTGAGTCTGAGCATTCATGACGTGCAGCATGCCGTTGATTAGATAAAATGGTTTAGTGCTACAAGGCGACTGTTAAGAGGTGTGCTACAAGGTGAACGTTAAGAGGTGTGCTACAAGGCGACTGTTAAGAGGTGTGCTACAAGGCGAATGTTAGTTACAAGGCGAGGTTTGCTAGACTGGGAGTTTAATCAAATCCACATTACCAACACGTGAGTGAGGATGGCGCGTCTACCACCTACAAAGACGGCTACATCACCTGATAAACCTACCTTTGTCCTTCAGGCATCAGCTTTAGCGACCAGCAAATTAAAAAGTTACAGTTAATACAAACATACTGACTCAAGAATAGATATCAGTTGTGGTGTGTATGTATGTATGTGGTGCCAGTTACCCATTTCCACGTCAGTGACCATCCGGACCAGCTCCTCGTCCGTCACCTCTGTGGTGGGGGGCGGCGGAACCGAGGGACGCTGGTCTCTGACGGAAGACACCGCTATGGGGGGGGGGGGGGGGGGCAACGGTTAGTAAATCGTGTACACTCAACCTCTGTTGTGTGAAACAGAAAGAAAGAGCTACCGACCTGGAGCTGCAGGCCGTGCTGGTGGGGTCATCAGTTTCCTGATCTGGGCCTGCAGCTCCCCTGGGCCCATCGGACGCCCGCGCACAAGGGCCGAGAAATTGGGAGCGGTCGGCTTGCGAGGCGGCAGCACGGTGGAAGCAGCGGCCTTGCTGGTGGTGGTGCTGAGGCCGCTGCTGGTGCTGCTGCTGGCGGGAGGAGGGGGTGTAGCAGCCGCCTCCGCCGACCGCTCCTTGTCTCGGCCCGAGAAGTAATTTATGGCGACGTCCATGGCGCTCCCAGGCTGCGGTGTCTTCCGCCGTAGCCACTTGACGTAGCTGCAAGACAATGATCGAAAATCAACACGCACATAAACATGTCACAGCACCGTCTCCACTGCCCTTCACCACAATATGACTTACGTCTGACGCTCCTTGTCCTTGGAGTCGTACAGGTCCTTCAGGGTGTCCTCCTTGAACAGCCCTAAGCCAACAAGCGCCTCGCCCCCCCACCCGGGCAGAGTGGAACGAGCCCGGGCCTCCTCCTGCGCCCGGCGGAACTGGAGGTACTCCGCAAAAGCGGGGTGGGCGCAGGAGTAGCGGGCGAGGCTGTCCTTGTTGGCCATGAACGGGCTGTCCGAGGCACTAGTCTCCCGCTCCCGCTGGTGACTGGCGACCAGGTGACAGGCGTAGCCCGCGTCGTTCTCCAGGAGCCACCGGAAGGTCTGACCCTGGTACTTCCCCAGCTGGATGCTGTGGCAGCCCAGCACCAGCATGGGGTTCCCAGGGTCACCGCCCCCGGAGAGGACGCGGGCTTGGGCCTCCTTCTCCACCTCCCCCGGCTTCTTGGCCCTGGCGGTAGCCTGGGTCCCGCGTGGCCCCATGGCGGCGGTGAAGGCTGCCGCCGCATCAGAGGCCCGCAGGACCAACTGATGCGACGGCGTCAATTTTAAATTTGCAAAAGACATCTACAATGACAACAAATGACACGACACAGCATTAAACGAGCATTGCATTAAACGAGCATTACAGTTTACTCCCTTAAAGTGACTTTTATGTTCATGGATGCTTACAGGAAAGATAACAGATGGTTTGAAAGGTTGGACCGCGCAATCCGTTTCAATGGGAATCGCGACTCTCCGTAATTTCAACATTAATTTTAACATATTTATAATTCGAAATTCGTCCCAGCCTTTATACCACATACACACTATAGTCTATAGCATATAACCGAGTCGTCCTCTCACATTTTAATGCATTTTTCAGGGTTTACCAGCTCTCGATTTCAAGGCAAACTCCCGCGCAATCCGTTTCAATGGGAATCGCGACTCTCCGTAATTTCAACATTAATTTTAACATATTTATAAATCGAAATTCGTCCCAGCATTTATACCACATACACAATAGGGTCTATAGCATATAACCGAGTCGTCCTCTAACATTTTAACGCATTTTTCACGGTTTACCAGCTCTCGTTTTCAAGGCTAACTCCCGCGCAATCTGTTTCAATGGGAATCGCGACTCTCCGTAATTTCAACATTAATTATAACATATTTATAATTCGAAATTCGTCCCAGCATTTATACCACATACACAATAGGGTCCATAGCATATAACCGAGTCGTCCTGTAACATTTTAACGCATTTTTCACCGTTTACCAGCTCTCGTTTTCAAGGCTAATCGCCACATCCTACCTTATCACCGAATGCAGGGATAATGGCTGACACACGTGGAAGGTTTTCCTCGAGTTGATGCTGATGCGGGTTGCTGATTGGGCGGGGTGCCCCTCGAGTTGAGGTCCCTCGAGTCGATGCGGGTTGCTGATTGATCGGGGCGTCCCTCGAGCTGAGGTCCCTCGAGTCGATGCGGGGTTGCTGATTGGGTGGGCAAAAGTCGAGGGAAAGTCGTGCGGCTGCCGATTGGCTGAGAAACAGAGAGCATCGCTGGACAGATAGCGCAAGGATGACACGCAAATTCGTGAAGCGTTCTATCTTTTAAGTTTTAATTCAAAGTTTTGGAGTTCTAGCCAACTTCCTTCATATAGCTGCCATTGACCCCCCCCATGTAAAATCTTGTGAAAATTTGACCACGTGTGGAGTCAAAAAAGTTCACACAGAAAGTGTCTAGGAGCACGTTTTAGGCCATTTTGAGTCGTTTGCTAATGGGTTAGGGTTAGGTTAAGGGCAACTTACCACTTTTCAAAAACGTTTTTTTGGACCTAGCTCGGGCAAACAGCGGGGCGTGGGAATTCCGAGACCCCTCTCGGATAGCTCTAGCCCCAGCGGACTTTTTTGGGTACTGCAATCTTGATTTTAAAAATTTGAAGTGAAGCGATTTAAAGGAACAGCGGAGCGTGGGAATTCTGAATAGTGCCCGTGGTAGCCCTGGGGCCCCTCTACATGCCCTAGTCCCTATTGTGGGCGATATTTTTGAAATTGGCAAATTCCTGTGTTCCATACACCGCACAACCCCAGGAAATGCTGAAACAATTACAAAATAACCTGCACCTCATACACAGCATAGTACCATGTATTTTAACATTGTTTCGTTTTGAATAAAGCAAAAAACTTACCTTAGAGTAGTCCTCCGTCTTCGTTGGTTCATTTTGGTACGGTAACTATGAAGCAGAAGGGAGGGAATTTGGCGCCCCTAGTGGCAACTTTTTTTAACATTGGAAAACACCTAAAAGCGTTGCCATGGGAACAGGGAGAGGGGCGTGGGAACATGAACCCTATGGGGTGGTAGCTATGGATCAGGGCTACGTCTGTGCCAAGTTCTGGCCTCCTGGTGGCTTGGTTTGGTATAGAAAATTGAATTTGAAATGTTCAAATTTGTGCCACTCGGCAAGGGAAAAATTTGTGCCACTCGGCGAGGGAAAAAGGGGTATTAACGATATTTGGTGTGAAAGGTGCTCTAGGCTCCTTAGACAGGTGTGCGAAGTTTTGGAGTTCTAGCTAACTTCCTTCATATAGCTGCCGTTGACCCCCCCCCCATGTACAATTTTGTGAAAATCGGACCAAGTGCGGAGTCAAAAAAGTTCACACAGAAAGTGTCTAGGAGCACGTTTTAGGCCATTTTGAGTCGTTTGTTAATGGGTTAGGGTTAGGTTAAGGGCAACTTACCACTTTTCAAAAACGTTTTTTTGGACCTAGCTCGGGCAAACAGCGGGGCGTGGGAATTCCGAGACCACCCTCGGATAGCTCTAGCCCCAGCGGACTTTTTTGGGTACTGCAATCTTGATTTTAAAATACGTAACAATATCATTCTAAACAAATACAAAATGGTCACCAAGGTCAAGGCCACCCTCCCCACACCACACTCTACAAACATTATTCGAGAGCGCCCCCTATTGGACATAAAGTATAACTTAGCAACCGTTAAGTAAATACGATCTCATTCTAAATAAATACAAAACGGTTACCAAGGTCAAGACCCCCCTCCCCACACCACACTCTACAGACATTATTCGAGAGCGCCACCTATTGGACAAGGATGCAATTCAGGTCTATAAGTAACAAGACAAGAAAATAAAATTCACAATAAGGGCTTTTGGTCTGTCATATTTTGCATATTGTAATGTAATAATAATTATAACATAACAAAGGGTTCTCGTCTTCATTTACGACGAGAACGGCCGGTCAAAAGCGTTGATTTCACGGGGATTCGATCCGACGCTTTGGGTGTCTCTGTTGTCGTTCGCTGATTGCTGGGTCGTAATAAAAAAGAAGTTCTTTATCGACGCGACGAGTGAGGTGGGTTTTTTCCTCTTTTCTGTCGGATAAATAAAGAGAAGAACGTTCCTCAGCCACGTTATCTTTTGCGCTATCGGTCCATCGAAGCTTTCTGTTTCTCAGCAACCGCAAATCGCCCAACGTATGAATCGTCTGTTGTAGCTCCACCAGCAGATAGCGTTTGGTGTCTGAGCAGAGGTACATAGCTAACTGAGGATTAGGCAGTATTTGTGTTACTTCGGTATCACATCTACTAAAATTGGAACGATACAGAGAAGATTAGCATAGCCCCTGCGCACAGGAAGGTTACCGTTCTTCACTATCGGGGTTCGGCCCGCGGCCGAACCCCGCGGCGCGGTCCGATTTGGCGCCCCCTTCCGGCCACCGCACCTCTGGCCCGTCCCGGCCCCGGCGGGCACCTCGGACCGAGAATTTGTCCGGTCCGACCGGTCGAACCGACGGTTCGGGGTCGAAATTGGAACGCACCGTCGGCTTTGAGCAGAGGCCGAAATCGGAACGAACGGAACGGAACGGAACGAAACGGAACGCACAGGGTCAGGTCGGGACACGGGTGGAAACGCCCATGTCGAGGGACCGGCGCCTTTGTAAACAAGCGTCTGATTCAACCCGTGTCCGTTATTGCAATACGTCGCTTGTTTATCAAAGAGAGGCTTTATTTTCAATGTATTGCTTGTTTATTAAAGAACGGCTTTATTTTCAATGTATCGATTGTGTGGAACGTCTCTCACGGCGAAATCAACACACGCGAAGTCGTTCAAGGCCCGATAGGGCGTTTATTCATTAAATAAAGGGTAAATCTGAAATCATACGTGTGACTCCGTGAGCCACGGTGGTGTCCAGGGGAATTGTCTCTCCGGCCGGGCCGGTCTCGTCCCTGGAGGGGGAGGTCACTCCCGTCGGTGAGGCCTCTTTGGCTCCGGCTGGTGGATATCGGCGGTATACGCCATCCACCGCCTCTCCCTCCGGCCGCCTGGCTTGAGGGGTTTGGGACCGGGTTGCCACAATTGTTTATCAAAGAAGGCTTTATTTTCAATGTGATTGCTTATTAAAGAATGGCGTTATTTTCAATGTATTGATTGTTTATCAAAGAGCGGCTTTATTTTCAATGTATTGCTTGTTAATTAAAGAATGGCTTTATTTTCAATGTGTTTATTAAAGGCTTTATTTTCAATGTGATTGTTTCTTAAAGAATGGCTTTATTTCGAGACGCTTTTACACTGTTTCTAATGTATTGCTTTTTTATTATTCAACTAAAAACATTTGTTATCATTGTTGTTGTGGACTTGTTGCTTAAAGTAAAAAGAAGGGACAAGCGTGTGTAATACAAACGGATTTATTAAATTAAAAACAAGCACAACACAGGAGGGGGGTGGGAGGAGGAGCACGGGAGGAGCAGCCTCACAGTCTGCCGGGGCTGTGTTCCTCTCCAAGCTCTGACGCCGGGCCCTTCGCCCTCCTCTCCTCCCGCTGCTTCCTCTGCTTCCTGGTGAACGGATTTCAACATCGAATTTTAGTTCTTTAGGTAAATGCAAGCAGTTTACTTCGAAACGCATTCAGAAACAATCAATTCACCTCTTTGGCTTTCGCCTCTTGCGGTCCCTCCTCTCGGCCGGCCACAGGTCTACGGCTTTGCCGGCGTAGAGGGAGCAGAAACTCTCCCCATCGAACCGGCTGTGGCCAAAGTCCTTCTGCGCCGGCTGGAGGCACCGCTGGCAGATCCGCAGCTTGTGCGTTTTGCGTCGAGGGGAAGAGGAGCCGCCGACCTGCTCCTCCTTCCTGCGGGCGATGTTCCACAGGGTGGTCCTGGGCACCTTCCCGGCGTCCTCCGGGGCCTGTTGGCTGATGAGCCACTCACGAGCGGTGAGGCCCCCTGGGCCCGCCTCCAACTCGCAGTACGCACTGCTCTTGTAGAGCGCGTGCCCCGTGTCCAGGGTCCTGGGTTGGGCGCACGTGGGGCAGGGGTCCCCCGGCTGGCATTGGGGCTTCCCCTTCTGCTCCTTTAACACCCTGGGGCCGGATTCACAAAGCATTCTTAGGAAGAAAAAAGTTCTTAAGTAGCACTTTTTTCTTAACTATGTTCTTAAGACAAAATTTAAGAAGATTTGATATTCTTGAAGAATTTCTTAGTTTTTTCTTAACTTTTTTCTCAACTTTCTTCTTAAGTTTTTTCCTAAGTTCCTACGTTTTTTCCTAAGAAAGTACTTAAGAACAAATGAGATTCTTGAAGACAAAGTTCTTGAATTTCTTCTCAAATTTCTTCACAACTTTAAGATAACCCTTCACCAGTCTTAAACCAGCTGAAGTGAAAAGGTAAGTCTTTCTTTAAACATATCTATATGACATTTATATGAATTCATTAATATATTGCTTAAACCAAGACTATATGTTAAAAAATGTTGTGAATTTAAGCTTGTCATACTAGTTTTAATATATCAAAAAAGCCTATTTTGACAATATTAAAAGAAATGGGCCTAAACTGTCAGTTACTATTGATAATACCAGACAGTGTTGGGAAGTAATAGTTATCAAGGATGTTTGATTATACTTGAATGTTCTCTTAAGTATATCTAGAAGGCAGTTGTATTTATTTAGATTATTAGATAATTTCAGTAGGCCAAGTCACTGAAAACATATTACTCTTTTCTTTTTTTTTAGATGGAAGTTCTTTGGGTGGCAGTTAGGGAGGAAAATCCACCAAGGCCATTGAGAGACAGAATGGATCCGCTCATACTCCCTGATCACATGTTGATTCGACAATATAGGCTCCCTAGGCCTGCAATTATTTATTTGGCAGATATGCTTTGACCTGAAAAGGAAAACAAGGCGATCGTCACCCCTTCCGGTTGTAACGCAAATTTTGGCTGCCCTGAGATTTTTTGCCTCTGGGTCTTTTCAAATGGTGGTGGGGGGCACCCTGGGTGTGAGCCAATCATCCGTTAGCCGAGTGGTCAGAGATGTCACAAATGCACTCTGTAGAAGAGCACGGCAGTTCATCAAGTTTCCAGCAACAGACGCAGAATGCATTCAAACCAAACAGAAATTCTTTGAAATAGCTGGATTTCCAAACGTGCTGGGGGCAGTTGATGGGACACATATTGCAATCAAAGTATGATAATGTACAAATATCCTATTCTTGTATTCTTGTTATTTTGGATCCATTCTGCTTTGTTATATGTTGTTTATAAAAATATTGACTTGAATATATATATATGTGTATGTATGTATGTATGTATGTATATATATATATATATATATATATATATATATATATATATATATATATATATATATATGTGTGTGTTACGTGGGGATTAATGTGCTAACTAACTTATATTCATTTCATAGGCACCAAGTGATGAGGAGGATGGCTTTGTCAATAGAAAGAACTTCCACTCCATTAACACTCAGGTGATCTGTGATGCAACACTAAGGGTTACTGACCTTGTGGCAAGGTGGCCAGGCAGTACCCATGACTCCTTCATATTGATGAATTCGGGAACTTATTAAATTTAATTTAATGAAGGAGAAATGCCAGATGGATGGTTGTTAGGTGAGTAACTAGTGATGAATTTTAATTTAGACTACACAAAATCATTCACTGTATAATACTTCAATAATTGACCTAACTACTTTCCTAACCAATAAAAGGTGATAGTGGCTACGCTCTACGACCATGGCTGATGACTCCAATCCTCCACCCAGCAACAGAGCCTGAACAGCGCTACAGCCGTGCGCAACGCAAAACCAGAAGTGTTGTGGAGAGGTGCATTGGGGTTGTCAAATCCAGATTTTGATGCATTGACCGCTCTGGTGGAGTGCTCCAATACACCCCTGAAAAGGGGTGTAAAATCATCACCTGTGCCTTCATCCTGCACAACATCTGCATGATGTACCGGCTGCCTCTTCCGGATGTTCCAGACCACCATGAACCAGAGGGAGATGGCCCCGTCCCCGCCCCATGTAATACCGGCATTCAAGTGAGACAAGAGCTTGTAAGGAGGAGGTTCATGTGAATAAATAAATAATAAACGACACCTGAAAATCTATGAGCAATTTCTTTTATTATTAATATTACTAATACTCATTATTAATACTAATATATAATATATTACTCTAATATAATATAATACAATACTTTATAATACTCTAATCTATAATATATTACTCTAATATGTATCTAATATAATACTATAATACTCTAATATACTCTAATATAATATAATCTAATACTCTAATATATATACAATACTCTAATATACTCTATAATACTCTAATATATTATTACTAATACTAATACATTCTTCCTAATATTCCTTTTTTTTTAGCTCAAATTTGGCTTTGGCCAAGAGCAGTTTCTCTCTCTCCACCAGTAGAAGTTGCTCTTGAACCCTTCTAAGTCCTCGCACTTCCTCCAAAAGGTCTCTTTGAATACAGATCATGTCCTCCATGCTGGGTGTCATCACTGGTGTGGGCTGGAGGATGGATTCTGAAATTAGTTGTGAGAGACTAAGATCTTCTTCAGAATTCTGTAAGAACAAAAAGAACAGCAGAAGGTTCAATTCAAATGTAAAAACCAAGGGGTAAATGTCAGGACTGAGTGAGAACTGAGATTTCCATCTCTGCAGTCATCTCATCTAGGAAATCAAATTCCAGTAACAGCCTAGGCTACTGTTTTACTGTGTTACAGCAAACAGCAATACATAACTGTAATTACACTACTTTTGTAACACATTATGCCCAACACTGGATGGTAGGCGCAGAAAGACACTCATGCTGAAAAGTCAATTTCTCCCCTCCTCTTTTGTTTGACATTGAATAGCTGGATGGCCCAGGGGACATACCTCCTCAAACTCTTCACAAAAGAGGCAGCTTTCCTTAACAATATAAAAATATATGGTGTGGTAGTCATTGTCTGATACAGTTATAAACTTACATTTTGTTGAACTTCAAGTTCAATGTGGGGGGGGACAATGTCTTCAGTCATCAAATCAAGGTCCACCATAGCATCTACAGAAAAGCAACAGAATCAGGAAAAGTGGGCCATTAGATAGGTAGTGAAAAAAAAAAGCTTCATCAACAGGATCAACGTAATGATCAATAGCTAACAGTTAGTGACAGTAGCTTGTGAGCTTACCCGTTTGTGTCTGCTGTAGCAGCTGCATACAGCTGTGGTCTCCAGTGTCCACCCCTCCTTGAACGCCTCCTACCAGAGATTCCCCTATCATCCCCAAAATCTTCTCCTCCAAAGGGTCGAGTTTAACAGAGGACGTCCCTCCTCCTGTCTTCCTCGTCTCCCTCGTCCTCTCAGCAGCTTTTTTCTTTACGAGGGATTTTACGTCCGCCCATTTTTTTTTTATTGCAATCGCATCGCGCTCCGTCTCCCCTACTGCGGACACCGATTAGGCAACTTTCGCCCACGCCCTCTTCTTATTATCTGCAGTGACAACGTTATCCAACTTCCCCATTAACATTCTTTGCCTCGAAACCACCTCCTCCACCAACACCTCCAACTCCTGTTTTGAAAAGTTCTTGCTGCGCTTGGCACTGTTGTCCTCCATTTTTTCGGTTTATTATTTAACGGTTTATTCTCCGTGAAAACCAAACCATAAACATCAACAAAGTACACGTAACATAGCAACGGGGCCAGCCCCCACCGCTGCTCCAGCAACAACAAGAGCGCACGAGGACGAACATTACATGCATTCCTCTACTACGTTAACAATCTAAGAAGTTCTTAAGTGAGAAAACTAAGAAGTTCGTAAGACAATCGACAATTCTTAAGAAAAAAATGGTGAATAGCGTTTAAGAAGATTCTTAGGAACTTCTTATATGTTTTCTTAAGAATCTTCTTAAGTTTTATCTTAAGAACACTTTAGTGAATCCGGCCCCAGGTGTCCTGCCTCAGTTGAGACTTGTGGCGGCAAATGGTAACCCTGCTTGGCGTCCACCTGTGCTTCCTTTTCCTCTTTGATGGAGGAGGAGGAGCAGCAGCAGCGCTGTCGGACTCTGAACACAAGGCAATATAGAACACTTTTAGTCTAGGTCAAATGAAATGGATGGATGTGCACACACACACACACACCAATTTAGCAAGTTAGATACACACCTTCTGGTTCCACGGCCTCTGGCTCAGGCTGCGCTCCGAGGTTGCTGTTAGTGGCTTCCATCGTAGTGTGGTTTAGAGGCATCTCCTGCAGCCCTATTTGAACCTTGTACGGGAAAGGGGTGGACCTTCACCTGCACACGGGAGACTTTCCCGAGGCCAGCTGCCCTGTCTGATCTTTTGTCTTGGCTTGATCAGTCATCCTGATAGACAAAAGAGTCCAAGTTGGAGGTGTGAAATTAACTCAGGGTGTCGGGGGGAGGGGGGGGGCTCTCTGCGCTTCAGTTCTATTTCCCACTGCTACTGTCATGATAGATGTGTGTGATGTGTGTGTGTGTCCATCATGCTGTTTGAAGTGTTGTGTGTGTATGTGTGTGGCAGTTAAAGACATGATTTAAGGAAAATACTCGGACAGCCAAAAAGGTAGCAGAAATTAATGGATGCGCATGCATGATCTTGAAAAAAGAATGACTTTTAGCAACCCTCTTTTATGTGTTGTTAATTTATACATTGTTTAATAAAGAATGGCTTTTTTTCAACCAGCTTTTAAGGTGTGTTTTCTTTTTGTGATGTGATTTGAGCAAAAATGTTTCTTTCTTCCATACAAACGACACAGAGTCTTTCGGTAACGGTAGGCTGTTTATATATATATATATACATCATTTACAATGGCTGGTGGTCCCTCTACACAGCCAGTTCCACACTACTGCTGGGGGGGGGAAAGAGTGTCAGGGTGGCGGCGGGGGGGGGGGCCTCGCGGTCTCTGGCCAGCCGATCACGGCGCCACTGCTCCACCGTTCCCCCGTCGGCCCGGGCGCAAAAGGTCTCCCGCTTGTAGCGGCTGTGGCCGTTCTCCCTGGTCTTGTGCTGGCCACAGCGGCTGCAGGTAAAGCCCGAGACCTTTTTAAGGGGCTTGAGGTAGACCCCTAGCTCCCGGGCACGACGCTCCTTCTCCTCCAGGACCCTGTGCCTCCAGACAGTGGAGCGGGGCATGGCTCCAGCAATGGCGACGGCCGGAGCGGCAATGGCTGGAGCGGTGGCCGCGGCTGAGAGCGGGCTGAGGTCCGGGGGGGTGGCGGCGGCGGCACTCTGCTGCTTCACCACGAGGTCGTAGAGCTCCGGGGCCAGCGGCCCTCTGATTGTTGCAGCCAGACCAGAGGCATCCGCGGGCAGGCGGTGCTGGAGGGGCTGGTCTGGCTGCTGGGGCTGCTGCAGCAGAGTCCGTGGGGCCGACAGGGGCTCCGCTGCAGTCTGGGGAGCGCTGGGCCCCGGGACTGCGAGGGAGAGGGTGTCCCTCATCTTATTTTTTTCCCTGGTGTTTTGCCTTTCAAGAAATAGAAACAATGTGTTAATTATGACGACAAAGATATCAATCACAACGACAAACACACACACACACACACACACACACACACATCAGTTCTGCGAGCCAAAGTATATGGACTTACCACATGGACAGGGTCCGCTGGTTCACGTCAAACAGCATGATGCGGGTGCTCGCCATGAGGGCAGGACAGTTGACCACGTTGTCCTGGATCAATTTGTAATCCCTCATGACGGCACCCCAGCGGTTGAGGCGTGCCCCGGCGATGGTCTTGGCGTCGCCGCTGTGGACGCGGCACAGCTCCAACATGATGGCCTCGACGACCCTGCTGAGGCTTGGGTACTGTGCCGCTCCCGCACCCTTACCCACGACGACACTGTAGAGAGAGAGCGTGTTAGTTACTGATTATAGGGGGCTGTTAAAAAAAAAAAGATTGAAGGAAATTGTTAATGCACTGCTTACCGCTTCACACTGTCCACTCCCGGGATGTGGGCGTGGCGGTTGCTGGTCTTGAACCGTCCTTTAGCCAGCCGGTCCTGGTGGCGGGGGGTGAAGGTCACCGGCGCCTTGTCCCGCTCCGTCAGCCTCTCCCAGAGAGCGATGATGCCTCTGGTCTGACGGGCGGTGACGAAGGCGTGGTGACGCAGCTCCACGAGGCCGTGGGCCAGGGCCACCGCGTGGTGGTACCCGGGCTGACCGTCCGGCCCGACGACGTCCTGAAAAAAACGCACAGACACGGCACACGATGAGACGCCGCACGCAAACACCGCGGCCGATATGAAATGTGGACAGGCGACTGCCACTCACTTCCTCCTCCTCCTCCTCCTCCATCTCCTCCTCCACCTCGGAATGGGGCGATCCCAAGGTGGCATCGACCTGGAGCACACCGCAGGGCTCCTGGAGCAGGGCGCTGTGGTGTGCCAGGAGACGGATCTCCTCTGGCTCCTCCTCCGGGTGCTCCTCCTCCTCCTCGAAGCCGACATCGGCGGCGGCCTCTTCCTCCTCCTCGGCCCCATCCAGAGGGTCGGGATCCGGCTGCAGCACAGCGCCCGACTGGGAGTACAGGTACTCCACCCCCAAGAGTTCCCCTGCAGAGAGAGAGAGACACACACACACACACACACACACACACACACACACACACACACACACACACACACACACACACACACACACACACACACACACACACACACACACACACACACACACACACACACACACACACACTAGCAGATGCAACAAGAACAGCCGCAGCAAACACTCTCTGTCGCTAATCTCCATGTACCTGTGTACTCTCTGGGCTGGGTGAAGTCGTCGACCGGCTGGACCCCGTTGACCTCAGAGGCCAGCTCGTTGAAGCTGTGCTGCAGCCGGGCGCTGTAGCACCGCAGCGCCGCTCGCGGTCCTCCCTCGACTGCCGCCCTGCCGCGGTCCTCGTTCCACCGAGCCAGGCCCTCCAGCAGGTACACCTGATAGTGGACGTCACTCGAGGTGGTACCTGTACATAAAACACGAGGGGGAGAAGAGTTAGTGAAAAAGGAAAACAAACAAACAGAACTTTGTGAACGCGGTGGAAATAGATTTACCCGGAACGAAGCGGCACTGGTGCAGGTGGAAGGACTCGAGGGAGGTGGAGCCGCGAGCGCACCGGAAGACGGGGAGCCTCACACCACCCTTGGTGATCTCTCCCGTCTGGGTGTACAGCTCCACCCCCTCTGGGTCCTGGACGCAGTCGAGGTGGCGGCGCTGCGTGCCCCAGATGTCCTCCATGCGGGCGCGGTCGATCAAAGGGACGCCCATGGTGTCCGTCACATGCCAGAAGGCGTCCAGCACCTCCTGGATGAGCCGCTCCGTCTCCGCCGCACCCCTCGTACGGCGGCGACAGTGGCGAGCCAGCTCCTTGGCGGACAGCGTGACCTGGGCGTCCCTCCCCTCCGAGGACTGCTTGGCCTCCTTCAGGCGCCGCACGTCCTCACCGTCCCACTCAAAGATGGCGAAGGAAAACCCGGCCATGAAGAGGCCGTAGAGCTGGTGGCTGTCGGTGGTGACGCCCCTCGAGAAGCGCCGCATGAGGTGCCACACGTCCAGCCGCACCACCAGCTCTTGCCACTCGTGGTACATGCCGTGCCTGGCAGAATTGCCCACGGCGGCACAGCAGTCCCGGTCCACATACAGGACCCTCGGAGGGGCCTTCCCGGCTTCGCGGTACCGCCGCATCAGGCCGGCCGCCATGTTGGTCAGTCCCTCCCCCTCGGCCGAGGTGAGAACGGACACGAGCACCTGCCCGTACTCGTTGCCAACGTTCGTCATCCAGGCGGCAGACCCGGCGGCGGCGCCCGTGAGCTTTTTGGCGATCGGCAAGACACAAACACACGTTTAGACACACGGACGGACGGACGGCACACAGACGTCATACGAGGCGACGGCACACGGAGAGAGAAACCTCCGTCCATCTTTAGGATGTCGCCGAAGATCGACGTCACCCTGGCCTTGGTCTCGTCCAGCCTGGTCACGGCCTCCAGCACGTACACCCGACCAAACCAGGTGAGCCCGGGCACCTTGCCGAAGGTCGGCAGGGACACGGCGTCCTTCCGGGCCGCTCCGGGTCCTCTCAGCTTGCGGAGCACCGACAGGTAGGCGATGGAGTGCTGCATCCAGTCCCTGGAGTGCTGCTCCACCAGGGATGCACGGAGGCGAGACACACCGTTGCCAAAGGTGCGCTCCTTGAGCATGGCTATCACCGCTCTGTCGCAGGACAACCTGGAAACAGAGAACACAGACAGTTAACCGTAGTTAACCACGAGCGACAATACGCTGGGTAAACGCAGAATGACTAAAAGTGACATACTTGTAGGTCAGAACGGCCGGGAATTCCTCGCGGTGAGCAACGTCCAGCTGCTCCAGGATGTCCTGCGACCAGCCCGCCACCTTCTTGCCGCAGGAGGGGCACTGAAGGCACTCTGTGGCCATGTAATACCACCCACTCCTGTCCAAGACCCTCCGCACGGTCTTGTATAGGCCAGCGCCCATCAGCTTACCCCCATCGGCGGGGCACTTGAGGTGGTACGCCCACATCCGATAGGGCAGCCAGAGGAAGAAGGGGCGCTGGAAGAAGGCGTGGGCTGTGGCGGGGGGCTGCGTGTAGAGGAGCCGGGCGCCTGGCGGGTACCACCACAGTCGGGGCGGTGTGGTGAGGACAGCCTTCCCGCTGCTGGGGTCCCTGCGGAACAGCGCCCGGCCCACCCACTCCTGCTGCTCCTCAGGCAGCGTCTTCCTCCAGCTGAGGGGGAGCAGCTGAAACACACACGCAGCAGACACACACAGTTAGCGGGTGTGAATGTGCAGCAGACAGGCACACATACACACACACATCATATACACACACACACACACATTATACAAACCTCTTTGCCGGAGGCAGGCCTCGTGGCCATCGGTCCTGGTCCTGGACCTGGTGTTGGTCCTTCCAGCGGGGCCGCGGCTGGCGGGGCGTCCCTGGACGTGCCTGACAACCCATATGAGCGTTAGGGAGGTGCGTTAAACGTGCAGTACAAGTGTATTCACATGAAAACGTATACTCACTGGGAGGGTCGACCTCGTCGGCAGCGGCGAGCAGTTCGGCGTCGGTCGGGTCAGAGTAGGAGACTCCTGCAAAGAACGACAACGAGACGACAACATGAACTGATGAAGCACTGGTGTGTTGTTAAAAGCACCTCACAGGCTGTTTTGTAGACGGTGCAGTTACCTGGCCGTGGGAGGACATGTCCTGGCTCCGGTGCTGCTGTGGGCTCAGCGTCCCGGGCCAGCACATACTGCTTCAGGGTTCCCATCCTTGACGCAGTAGCTCCCACCTTCTGCGTCCTGACCCAAGCCACATAGCTGTAGAAGAGCAAAGAAAAAACACACAAAATCAGCACACACACACACACATAAAATCAACACACACACACAACTTACGTTCGACTCTCTTGGTCCCGCGCGCCATACAGGGACTTGTAGGTCCGGTGCACCCCGAAACCCCACCTGCGCGTCGCCCAGCCCCCTGGTAGACACGGAGCCCTCGCACAACCTACGCCTGGCGACGGCCGTCACCATGGGTCGGAACAGCCCGGCGTCGGAGGCATCAGAGGTGCGAAGTGGGTGAGCTCAGACGAAGAGGGTTCGAACCAGAAACGGGGAACAAAAGACATTTCCTGAAAGACAAGAAGAAACAAAACAAGTCAGTCAAGTGTATTAAAATGTACTAATTGGGTGTTAAGATAACAATGTTGATATCAATGTTAATGTCAGGAGATCAGCCCATTAGGCAGGCCCGCCGCTCCCTATACGCAGAGTGCTTAGCTCACCAAGTACCTGGGGGGGACTCAATTTCTGCAAATTAGAGGTTTTTTACCCAATATATAAAAAGAGGCCTATAACCATTAGGGGTGTTAGGGTAATACTGTCAACGTTAATGTCAAGAGACCATTAGGTTTAGCCTGAGAGTGACCTGTTGCCCTCCACCCACTCTTAACACCTCTCCTTTGCAAATCGCGGTTGCATTACAAACACCGAAATCACACATTTATAATTTCACATTTAGACCAGCCATTATATCACAATTACACTAATAATTACACACAATTACACGCGACGCCCCGCCGTACTTTCAACCATAAGTTTTACATACTTATAATTCGAAATTCGTCCCAACGCAACCTTTATACCACACACACTCTATGGTCTATAGCATATAACCGAGTCGTCTGATCGCATTTTAATGCATTTTTCACGATTTACCAGCACTCGTTGTGAATGCTAACCGCCGCGCCATCAGTTTCAATGGGAATCGCGACTCTCCGTACTTTCAACAAGTTTTACATATGTGTGTGTGTGTGCGTGCGTGCGTGCGTGCGTGCGTGCGTGCGTGCGTGCGTGTGTGTGTGTATTTGTGTGTGTGTGTGTGTGTGAGTGAGTAGATCAGGAAAGTCTCTCTCTCTCTCTTTCTCTCTCTCTCTCTCTCTCTCTCTCTCTCTCTCTCTCTCTTGGATGCTCTTTCTTTACAGCTCTGGTTACACCGATAAACACACACACACACACACACACACATTAACACACACATACACACACACACACACACACACAAACCCCCCCCCCCACACACACACACACACACACACACACATGAATTTGACTTTTGCAGGAAAGTCAGCACAAAAGCATTTAGAAACCATCAATGGACTCGGAGATGAGGTGACCTCACCCTCACCCTCACCCTGACCCTGACCCTCACCCTCACCCTCACCCTCACCCTCACCCTGACCCTCACCCTGACCCTCACCCTCACCCTCACCCTGACCCTGACCCTAACCCTCCCACCATCAGACTTTGCTACAGCCTACCTCTCCACACATGGACAAAGAACATTAGTTTTTTTTTTTACAGTATCTGTTTAGTTTTATTTTATGATTTACAACCCCCCTTTGTATTATATTTCCCCCTATTCCCACCCTGCTGACTTTACTGGTTATTATTATCAGTATCATTCATCAAGCCAGCTGCTCCAAACGACACGGTCCTAAATAAAATAAAAGATGACACCACGAAGTGGATGAACCAGAACCTGACTGCTCTAAAGAACACTACGCTGGGATCCTACTGGATCTCAGCACTGGTTTAGGGCCTTTCAACAATGAGGCTTATGACAGAGCACTCAGGCGCCTGTACTTTGGTTTCTCCACCACTCTCCCAACTAGCAGAACCTGCTCCTGGAAACAACAAGCAGAGAGATATTAGCACTGATTCAAATAGTAAACAACCAAAAGTGTTCTCCTTCACGGCCCAAGTTCATTCTCCCCCTCACTCACCCCCTCCAATCTCTGTTTTAGATGCAAATAAAGTCTCCCCTTATCATCTTTATTTTATTTCCATGTATTTCTTATGATTATAGTTTTTTTGTTTTAAGGTTGCAAAAGTTACAGGTTCATCTTTAGTTGCTTGTGCCCGTGCCTAACGGGCACCCTAACCCTAACCCTAACCCTAACCCTAAACCTCTTCCCTCGCACCACCAGATGACGTCAAGGGACTGATCCTATATCCCTAACCTAACCCTAACCCTCACCCTAATCCTCAACCTCACCCTCACCCTCACCCTAACCCTCACCCTTACCTTTGAGTGTTACCTTACCTAGCCTCTGAAGAAGTTGTTGTGCAACCAAACGTCAGGTACCTACGATGGCTCATTGCATTCACTCAATAATAAAAATTTCACCAGGTTATCTCATAATTATGAGATACTATCTCATAATTATGAGATAATTATCTCGTAATTATGAGATAATTACGAGATAGTAGAGAGTAGTGACGCTTGCACAGAAGCATACGGCCGACATCTTTCTTTATTCTGGTTGGAAATAGTAACATAGTAACGCCATTAAATGCGTTTATGGAAACATTTTTAGCGAGAAATGTGCATTTTACTTTCATAATGTTCGCTCGGTGAATGTGAAGGATGTTTGGTTTGATAGTTATGACGAAGAGTGAACGCTCCGTTCACTTGCATGGACAGAGTCTCTGGTTGCTAAGCAACCTCAACGTCTTGGCGGACTATTTCTCTGCTGATCAACACTACGAATGCTGGAAACACACCAGACACACCATGTAAAGTTATTTAACCCGATTATTGTTATTTATATCCGAGATTATTTAATCTAACCCGATCCAAGCTCTATCATGCACCCAAACACGGCGGCGTTTGGGTTTCCTTCCTGGGACTCCTAAATCCAGCGCAGCCACAGGCGCGTAGCTGCGTACGTAGGACAATTTTTGACACAAAATGGTCAAGCAACATTTTAGCTGCGTTACGCGCGTACATCTATATCACGAAAGCAACCCTCAGCAAGCCTGGGACTAGTGCAACTGCACGGTTGCCAGGTGAGACTGATGATATCCAGCCCAAAAATGCTCAAAATCCACCTGGAAGCACCCAATCCCGCCAAATTTTAACTAAATTCTATTGCTTTCTATGGCCAGAAATCTGCAGAAAAACCCACCCAAATACCCTTTTTACCCATTTTTACCCGCAGACGGCCATCCTAAGCAGCTCAATTGGGTGGGAAACCGCCCAATCTGGCAACAATACTGATGGTCAGAACACCAGTTATCTCATAATTATGAGATAATTATCTCATAATTATGAGATAGTATCTCAAAATTATGAGATAATTATGAGATAATTATGAGATAATTATGAGATAGTATCTCATAATTATGAGATAATTATCTCATAATTATGAGATTGCATGGTGAAATTGTTATTATTGAGTGAATGCAATGAGCCATCTCTTTATACCTTTTTTATTTATTTGATCATCCCCAGTTTTTCAAAGGGCAATCCTTTTAGGCCATTAGGGTTCTTATTACTTTTATTCATTTTATCCCTTTCTTAAGAAGCTTGTCGAGCTAAGTGACAACAAATACGGCCCTTCGCCGGGCCGAGTTGTTTAATGTTTTGATCTTTTTATTCCTTTTAGTATTCTTTGGTAAGCTCTTACCTGGGGTGTTTTAAGTAGGGCATGTGAACCAGCTCCCAGGAGACCTCCAGAACACAGCAGAACCAAAGAAGAACTCTTCCCTGTTGGTTGGAGAAGCCAATCACGGGCCCCCACTGAGCCCAAGCAGGCCTCAGGATAAGGGCCCCCGGACTATCACCACCTGGGGGACACAAACGGAGTCAGAGACTCACCAATCCATACTAAGGACTCTCCACTCACCACCCCCCATTGCTGTGGGGGGAGCCCACTTCTACCCCCCCTGGTTGAACCTGTTTTTATCACCAGATCCACTGTTCTCTTCTGCTTTGATTAATCTGATTGTTTTTATCCCTTATATTTTGCTCTTGCCTGGCCTTCTATTCTTGTTTGGTCACCATGTTGCACCAGGGATCTAGATTTGTGCCCCTGTCGCACTCTAGTGGAGACACACACACACACACACACACACACACACACACACACACACTCACAGACACCCAGGCCCCAACACACACCCCCTACCTCCACTCTCCCACATCACCAAGACATACTTTAAAACGATACCAGCAGTTCACCACCAAGCAGTCACCCCCCACGCCGTCACCACCAACACCCCCCCATCAGGGACGGTCAGACAGGGGATCCAATGAGCAGAGTCCATTAAACCTGCTTGGCCCCCCCCCCCCCCCATCAGGGACGGTCAGACAGGGGAACCAATGAGCAGAGTCCATTAAACCTGCTTGCCCCCCCCCCCCATCAGGGACGGTCAGACAGGGGAACCAATGAGCAGAGTCCATTAAACCTGCTTGGCCCCCCCCCCCCCCATCAGGGACGGTCAGACAGGGGAACCAATGAGCAGAGTCCATTAAACCTGCTTGCCCCCCCCCCCCCCACCAGGGACGATCAGACAGGGGAACCAATGAGCAGAGGCCATTAAACCTGCTTGCCCCCCCCCCCCCCATCAGGGACGGTCAGACAGGGGAACCAATGAGCAGAGTCCATTAAACCTGCTTGCCCCCCCCCCCCCCCCCATCAGGGACGGTCAGACAGGGGAACCAATGAGCAGAGTCCATTAAACCTGCTTGGCCCCCCCCCCCTCCCCCCATACCTTCCACAGGGTGGAGCAGAACACGGACGACTGGCTGAAGCAGAACCTTATTCTACCACAGCCCCCCCCCACACTTTAACCCCCTCCTCCAACAGGCTTCCCCTTTGAGGGGGGGGGGGGTGGCTGTGAGGTGGGCCCCCCCGGTACAGACCCCGCCTCCGGCCCCCCCCCTCCCTCAGACACACACACTGCTCACTACTGCCCCCCCTGTCCTCTCCTCCCCCCCTCCTAGACCCCCTACCCCTCTCAACACCCCCAGCCCCCCCCTCCATAGCCCCCCACCGCCCCTCGCCCCCCCACCCCAGGCCCACTGCCTCTCGGGTCCCCCCCCCCACCTACAGCTCCAGACCCCCGGTCTTCCTCCCCCCTCCCCTCCCATACTCCTCCTCCCCCTCCCCGACCTAGAGCTGTTAAACACCCCCCCCCCCCCCTCACCAATCCCCCCAGGAGGAGCCCCCCCCCTGGTCTGCCCCCCAGAGCCCCCCGAGGTAGGAGTCGCCATGCCAACACCCTGGTGCTGCCAACCAAGGCCCTCCCATTGGCCCACCACGACTCTGGGAGGGGCCACCGGGGGGCGCCAGACACTAGCTCCGCCTCCTCCTCCCCTCTTCCCGCCCCGCTGACATCCCCTCCCTCCCCCCCCCCCCCCTCCCCCTGCCTCGCCGTCGGTCTGGGTTAGGGCCCCTGACTACATCCTGTCAGTGGATGACCCCCCCCCCTCGCCCCCCCTCACCCCCCCTCTCCTATTAACGCCCCCCCCCTCACCCTCCCCCCCCTCTCCTATTAACGCCCCCCCCCTCGCCCCCCCACTCCTATTAACGCCCCCCCCCCCCCCTCGCCCCCCCTCTCCTATTAACGCCCCCCCCCCCTCGCCCCCCCTCTCCTATTAACGCCCCCCCCCCCTCGCCCCCCCACTCCTATTAACGCCCCCCCCCTCACCCCCCCCACTCCTATTAACGCCCCCCCCCCTCACCCCCCCCTCTCCTATTACCGCCCCCCCCCCCACCTCTCCTATTAACTCTCTCCTCTAGAATCTGTTCTGGAGCTCAGGATTACTCAGGGACTGATCTGAGGCTAGCCCTATTCATAGAACTCATTTACCCACAATGCACCGTGTTCTGCTGCAGTGAGCTACTCCGGAGGGCTGTGTGTTTACCCAGTAGCTTCAGCAGTGTCCAGGTACACCTGGCAGTGGTTGTGATGAGGTCAGGTGGAGATGGGGAGACATGTGTTCCCCCCTCCATCCCCTCCAACACCAGTCTTACCCCCGTTGGTCCTGATGAGGGCGGGGTCCAGGGGGGTGGGGATGTCCTCGATGCCTTTCAGCTGGACCACACACTCGTACCTCCCCCAGTCCTCCTGTGGGACGGCCGTGAGGTTGAGGTCCACGCTGACCTGGAAGGTCCCGTCGTGGTTGGGGAGGACCTCCCCGGGGTCCACCTGCTCATGGAGCTCCTGGCCGTCTCTCCTCCAGAACACCCCCACCCTGTCAGGGAAGAAGCCTGTAGCATGGCACAACACTGGGGAGGCGGGGCTCCTCTTGAGCTCGAGAGAGAGAGAGAGAGAGAGAGAGAGAGAGAGAGAGAGAGAGAGAGAGAGAGAGAGAGAGAGAGAGAGAGAGAGAGAGAGAGAGAGAGAGAGAGAGAGAGAGAGAGAGAGAGAGAGAGAGAGAGAGAGAGAGAGAGAGAGAGAGAGAGAGAGAGAGAGAGAGAGAGAGAGAGAGAGAGAGAGAGAGAGAGAGAGAGAGAGAGAGAGAACAAGGCACCACCAGCGGGCAGCGCCAAGGCGTCGGTTCCTCGGCATCGGGGCTCCGGCGGGAGACAATCGCGGGCAACAATCCCTTTCTCCTCCATGTCGTGGTTCAGTCCACTTCAGATTGACGTGGATGAAGCAGAGACGCAGTCGTTTGAGATTCAGAATATTGTCTGGAGGCGCAAACAGCTTTTGGCCGTTGTTACGCCCCCCCTGGTGGCTCGGAGTAGGACGCAACATAAGGGCAACAGGTTTGGGCAAGTGAGGGTGCAGTCACACAAAATCCAAGACAAAAGGTGTATTCAATATAAAGTGTTTATGTACAAAAAAAGGCAACACAGGGATCAACAAGGACTGTCAGTGGCACCAAAGAAAAGAACATAACAAAACCCAACCCCCCATTGACAGGTGCTTTGCACCGAAAAAGTACAGTGGGTGGTGCTCACTCTAACCTAGGGTATTAACAACGGGTAAACCTACGGGTATGAAATATGTAAACCCCAGGGTATCTTACCTGTCCTTATTGACCCTGTGCGCACAACAAAAGAATTAACAAAGACAAAGACAAAACTAAAGTAGGCTGCTAACAACTAAAGTAGTAAGGTTTAAACAAACGTGTAACAACTAAAGACAATACAATAAACCAACAAAGAAACCAAGCACTAGCAAACACTAGCAAACACTAGCAAACAGAGCTCAACCAAAGCTCTGCCACAGCTCAAACCAAAGCTCTTCCCCCCCTGACAAACAAACACAGGACTATTTAAAGGGGAATGGTTGATGGGAGATCTGGAACAGGTGTGGTGATTTGGTGATCGGGACCAGGTGCGCACATCTGAGAACTTGGAGAATGAAAACAGGAGGAGGAGACAGAACAACAACACAAACATACTACACAAAACAGAACACAATACATGTAGGCCTATACCATGTATAACATATAAGACATACAGAACACTGTACGTAACACTCCCCCCCATAAAGAGTCAGCCCATGGCTGACGATACCTCAAACCATCCCGTAAACCCAACTTTAATAGTATAAAAAGCAAAAATCAAAATTGCCCCCAGTAACTACTGTCCCACAATAGTTACACACGAGACAGAGCATCTGCAAATACATTCTCGGTGCCCTTTTTGTGGTGGATCACCAGGTTGTAATTCGTGATAACCAAAGACCAACGCATAAGTCGCTTGATACCCTGTTGTGCAACAGAGAGACTTTCCCTAGCGATACTGCAAGCCTCGTGCAGTCGTTCTCTGAAGCGACTCACGTAGGTCAGAACGTTTCGCTGGGTGGGCGAACTCTCGCCAGTTAGCTGGTCTCTCAACATTCTTAAAGGGCCTCTCACTGTGTGACCAAATACCAGCTCTGCTGGACTAAATCCTAGTGACTCTTGCACTATTTCCCTAACTGCAAATAAAGCCAAAGGGACTCCTTCATCCCACTCCCTACCACTCTCCATGGTATATTTCCGCAACACTGACTTAAAAGTCTGATGCCATCTTTCGAGCGCGCCCTGTGACTCCGGGTGATAAGCACTCGAGATTCTGTGTGATATAGACAGTGATGTTAAAACCTGTTCAAAAATACCCGAAAGGAAGTTGGTACCTTGATCGGTTTGCACGATCTTAGGGAGCCCGAAAGTAGAAAAGAACTTGATCAGGGCCTTTACTACTGACTGAGCTGTTATGCTCCTAAGAGGGATCACCTCAGGGTACCGGGTAGCTACACACATTATGGTCAACAGGAACTGGTTACCGGATTTCGTTTTTGGCAGAGGGCCAACACAATCCACAAGTACATGCTCAAACGGTTCCCCTATAGCTGGGACCGGGTGAAGAGGCGCAGGCTTTATAACCTGGTTAGGCTTCCCCGTGACCTGACATACATGGCATGTACGGCAAAACAACGACACATCTCGCTTCAAACCTGGCCAGAAGAACTGTCGCAACACTCGGTCATAGGTTTTTGTAATACCTAGATGACCAGACCAGAGATGTTCATGAGCCAGAGATAGAACGGACTGTCGGTACGGTGTAGGCACAACAATTTGAAAGACATTAGTCCAGTCATTATTAAACTCAGCGCGAGATTTCCATCTCCGCATCAAGAGATCATTTTCAACAAAATAATCACTTTCTTTATTTTTAGCGCTCTCTGGAGCAAGAGCCGCATCAAAACACTTCACCAAAGTCACGTCGTCTTTCTGAGCAGCAATCAGATTACTTCTAATCATAGGCAACCTAGTTGTCTCTTTGGTGGAAGTATCACATTGAACCTTAGGCTGGACACTCGGCTCAGCAGTAGACTGCGGAAACACAGGTGGAGAAACAGTCTGGCCGGTCAACTCAGTCGCGAAGAGAGTATCCGACAAAACAACTGCTTCACCCAAACTACGTGCTTGAGCACGAGTGACCACACACACAGGGAACACTTCAGGGAAGTCCTGAGCCAACACATCAGGCTGCAAAATCTCAGGTCGTTCTAGAACTTCTAAAACTGGCATCACTTTGCCACCAGCGATGTCATTCCCTAGTAGAAATGTGACGCCTCTAACAGGCAAAGACGGGCGCACACCCACTTTAAACACTCCATTTGCTAAGTCACAGGACAAATGTATCTCATGGAGAGGCACAGACACAAACCCCATTTCAATGCCTTGCACAAGCACACTAGAGCCACTTAACGAGTCATTACTAAAAGGTAACACCTCCGATAAGATAAAAGACTGTGCTGCACCAGTATCTCTAAGGATACGCACTGGACACTGGTTCAACGCATTTGCGCTGAGAGAAACCAACCCGTCCAACATGAACGGTTTATAACAGGGTTCCAGATTGTCACCCTCCATCTCCGGGGCTAGGGACACTGGACCCACCAACGTTCGCACTAACAAAACCTCTTTTGGTCGTTTGCTTGGCTGTGACAGCTTGCGTTTCAACATAAAACAGTCATTCTTTACGTGACCTGTTTGGTGACAATAGAAACACTCTCGTTCCTCAGTGGAGCGGAGTGGCAATGGACGTGGAGGACTAGACGGCCTTCTAGCCGAGGCAGAAGGAGTAAAAGACCTACTCTCATAACGGGGACTCACAAAAGTTTGTTTGTGCGATAAAACAAACTCATCGGCAAGCACAGCAGCCTCCGCTAATGTCCCTACCTTTTGCTCATTGAGATACGTCACAATACGATCAGGCAGACTATTCTTAAACTCTTCAATGAGAACCAATTGTGACAGAGTGTTAAAATCTACCGCGTTGCTTGCCTTGCACCATCGATTAAACAAAGTCTCCTTCTCACGGGCGAACTCAACAAAGGTTTTATCAGACATTTTTTTAAAAGTTCTAAATTTCTGTCTATAGGCCTCAGGCACTAGTTCGTAGGCACGAAGCACAGCTGTCTTAATGCTCTCATAGCATAAACTCTCTTCTAGAGAAAGTGCAGCATAAATTTCCTGGGCCTTACCTGTCAGCTTACACTGAAGCAGTATCGACCAGACCTCTTTTGGCCATTTCAGTGAGGTGGCAACTCGCTCAAACGCAGTAAAATAGGCATCTACTTCCGCCTCACGAAATTGAGGTACCAAAACAACATTTCTGCTCACCTCAAAACCTCTCGTAGGCGCAGAGGGACCAGAATGTATGGACCTATGACCAGGTGATTGAGCTAAACTCAGAGAAGCAGCTTCCAATTCTAGGCGCTTAAGCTTCACCTCTTTTTCTGCAGCTATCTCCAATTCAATTTTGCGGTTGGCGGTGTCCGCCTCCATCTCTAGCTCCATCTTCCGAATAGCCAACTTGTGACTGTATTCTGCGTCTCTATCTTTTTCCTGAGCCTCCAGTTGCAAACGCGCTATGCGTAGCCTATGGCGGGCATCATCACTTACCCTAGGTAAGAAAAATGGAGAGAATCGGGGCACAGTATGAGGAGGCTTAAACTCCACATTAGCGTCTGTATCTACAGGAACTGGCCTACTCTCAACCAGCCCTCTCTCAACTACTACTTCCTCCCTGCTCTCCTTCTCTGAGCTAGAAGACAAGGATGGGGAAATAATAGGCTCACTAGCAGTCGCACCGCTGCCAGTACCAAACACTTTTTCGTGTACTAACATCTGTACAACAGCTTCTTTCAATTCTGCTTTAAGCAGACCTGCTGATGCCTCAAATGAAAAATGTGCCGCAATGGCATACAAATCTTTTTTCCTGCAGCGATCAATCTGATCCACAGAAGGATCACTAAGAAATCCCTCAAGGTTAAACACTCATTTTTCCTCAAATAGCCTTACCCAAAACTTTACCAACCTAACCAACACTACCAGCCTACTTGACGTGTGCACTGCACACCAACACTCATCAAACCCGTTGCTTAAAAGGATCAAGGATCCCGGACGAGCCCCCAATTTATGTTACGCCCCCCCTGGTGGCTCGGAGTAGGACGCAACATAAGGGCAACAGGTTTGGGCAAGTGAGGGTGCAGTCACACAAAATCCAAGACAAAAGGTGTATTCAATATAAAGTGTTTATGTACAAAAAAAGGCAACACAGGGATCAACAAGGACTGTCAGTGGCACCAAAGAAAAGAACATAACAAAACCCAACCCCCCATTGACAGGTGCTTTGCACCGAAAAAGTACAGTGGGTGGTGCTCACTCTAACCTAGGGTATTAACAACGGGTAAACCTACGTGTATGAAATATGTAAACCCCAGGGTATCTTACCTGTCCTTATTGACCCTGTGCGCACAACAAGAATTAACAAAGACAAAGACAAAACTAAAGTAGGCTGCTAACAACTAAAGTAGTAAGGTTTAAACAAACGTGTAACAACTAAAGACAATACAATAAACCAACAAAGAAACCAAGCACTAGCAAACACTAGCAAACACTAGCAAACAGAGCTCAACCAAAGCTCTGCCACAGCTCAAACCAAAGCTCTTCCCCCCCTGACAAACAAACACAGGACTATTTAAAGGGGAATGGTTGATGGGAGATCTGGAACAGGTGTGGTGATTTGGTGATCGGGACCAGGTGCGCACATCTGAGAACTTGGAGAATGAAAACAGGAGGAGGAGACAGAACAACAACACAAACATACTACACAAAACAGAACACAATACATGTAGGCCTATACCATGTATAACATATAAGACATACAGAACACTGTACGTAACAGCCGTGATAATATATTTTATATGATATAGATATCTACGTCTAATGTGATAATATTTGGATATAGAGCTCCAGGACTCCCGCCGGAGCCCCCGGGATGTTCTAGAACATTTACAGACCACGGCCTTTTGCACTTGGTTCTATGAACATCCTTACTGTACCGACAGAGATATATTGTCGTCTTTCTTCTTTGACTTATTGTAGGCGTCTGCTAAACGCCGTACTGGCCCTGCCAGTCCCACAATGAGCTCTCCACAAACGTGCCGTTTTTAGAGACGGGTGTGTGTGTGTGTCCGGCCGTCTGTCTGTGGTTTCTTTCTACAACCGACACAGAGACACTGAGGCACCCCCCCCCCCCAACCAAAACCTAGGGAGGAGGTCCCAGAATAATAACGGAAAAAACTTTTGTTGTTCTATTTATAATTTCTGATTAATATCTTATTATTCTTAAGGCACTTATGGAAGCATTATTCACTAATAAAACGAGAAATCATCGGCTGAACACACGAGAACATTCAGTTGAATCCACTGAGTTGTTTATTGCAATTATGCTTCATTAACAAATAAGAAAGAAAAATAGTCCCTTACATGTACACAATAAACACGAGGACTAAAACAATAGAAGCAGCAGACTTTACAAATCATCAACAGGTGAGCACGTATCTTTAATAACTGAACATGTTCTGCGGCCGCTTGCTTCCCAACAGAACACGAAAAATCAATATTCATTCTAAAGTAATTTACAACATGCAAAATTATCCCACAGACCTCTTGGTTATTATGAATAAAATATAAAATCTGTTTTAAATCAGGTTATAAATCAGGATTATGACAAAAATGATATCAGAGCCCTTAAGACCAAAACTGGTGAAGTCTGAAAATATACAAAGATGTGCTTATCTAACTATGGGGGATCTTAAAAGTATTTTCATGGTTTATCATGCTATACTTTAAAGAAAAGAGAGAGAGAGAGAGAGAGAGAGAGAGAGAGAGAGAGAGAGAGAGAGAGAGAGAGAGAGAGAGAGAGAGACTAAACTGCCACAGAGTCACTGAGTCATCAGTCCTCTCAGTGTGTGTGTGCGCACGCTCGCGCGTGCATGCGTGTGTGTATGTGTTTTTGCGTGTGTGTGTTTGTGTTTTTTGTCTGTGTGTATGTTAGGGATGTGTCGGTCGCGACTGATTCGTTACAACGAACGAATCCCGAACGTGAACGACAAGAACTGGTTCCCCAAAACAAGAAGAACTGGTTCTTTGATTCTTTTTTTTTAACATAAACCAAACATATGGTCACGTAAATAAAATATACAAACGAACAGAGCTCCGTCTCCCCGCGACTTCCATTAATTGAGTCTACAACTTTCTCAAAGATTCAGCCAATGAGAGGTAGCAATGGTGTTGGAATGGCACCTGGGTAAACCAATGACAAGGCGGTACCGTCGAATATGCGCGCTTTCTCTGTCTGACGTATCTTGGGTCATACCATTCGACTCATATATCCCCCTACATTTTTTCGAAAATAGACTTGACCTCCATCTGTTTATTGGATAAACGCATTTCCCAATCCCAGGAGTCTTTGCTCCATTCTACGTCAATTAAAGAACAAACAAAGAAATTAAACTGCAGTGCGTATTTTTTATTTATGACCATGCAAGTTCTGTAATGCCTGAACAATGAAGAATTAAATGTAAAGTAAAATAAAATTATAAATGTAAAACCATGAATGAAATATAGAGAGTAAGTAAGTGGTATAAATATTGGTGGGACGTTTGACATACTACATAGCAGGCATCTCCAAACGGCGGACTGCGGTGTTGACGGTCCTCTCCGGACGCATGACCAATTAAAAAAAAAAAAAAATTATAAAAAAAAGTTTTTTTATTTTTTATTTTTTTTAAGATGTAATCTGACGTAACGAACGAATCAAAACGAACGAATCAAATAAACGAATCGTTATAGTGAACTGAACTGAAAGAACTAGTTCCCGGAAAAGAATCATTTTGCCCATCCCTAGTGTATGTGTTACCAGGCTTGCCTTGCGGCGTTGGAAGGATTAGAGTTAGTGCGACCGATGTGAGCAAGGCCGAAGGCATGAATTTATTCAGGTACAAAAAATGTCCATCAGGAAGCAAAAAATGAAAAATCAAAACAAAACAAAACCAAATCAATAATTCAAAATAACTTTCACTATAGTAAATACAAACATGTTTTCCGTATATGCATTTAAATACTTATAAATATAAATATATAAATATAAATATTATTAATAGTTTTTAATGTCTAAGCATATTTTCATGAATTCTGTTTTAAATATATGAAACCATTTCCATTTTTAACTGCTTTAAATATCAATTCATTTTTAAATGCACAAATTAATCTTAACTGTTTTTTTTATATATATAATCACTCATTTGAAATGTAAATATAAATAGATCAATAAAGTCAAATAGAAATAACTTTAGCAGTATTCAGATCATTTCTATCAATCTACAGATCAAAAAATAAACCCCATTTGTTTTGAAACATTTTGCAGTCAAACAATTTGCAGTCATGTGTTTGACAACAAAGTCAAACACATGTGGCATCAAACACCAAACAATTGTCCATGCTTAAGCGCACGTTTTAACGTGCGCTACAAGCGGTTGCGCAACATTACAATCCTTACACTAACAAAATCTTTCTCTTACCGGCCGTTTCTCCAGGCTTTTTATGGCTGTACCAGCGCTGCTTTTTCAGCGCTTTCTAGCGCAGCTTTGCTGCTGCTGGACAGAACGCTGTCTGATTTGTTTGCAACTGGCGTTTCCTGAAAGAGTCTCTCTTCCCCTTTCTGTCCTTTCCGGTCAGGTGACGCAATGACGCGGATTTCCCAGGTAACGCTCTGAGGAGGGATTCCCCCAGCTGTCAGTCGGCGCTGCATATTAACCCCTTCATATCCAGCGGGGATTTTCCAAGTTGACTTGACACCTCCCACTCGACCTTCCAGTGGAGACACCTGGGAGGTCGCATGTTACAGGTATAACTTGGGTCAGATGTTTAGTTCTGTTCTTCGGTGGGAAGCAAGACCACTAGTCGCCTTACGTCTCTGTGAAGAACTGCTGCTGGGATCTTTTCTTTGAATTTCTTAGATGTTCGGTGACTTACTTTTGCTCCGGTAGGCCTTGTGACAGGAACGGGGTAGCTTGGGAAGGTTCTGACATTGACGTCCCTCACAACTCCTTTGCTGTCCGAGTTGACGCTAACCACTCTTGCAATCCTGAACTGACCCCTAAGGGCGTTTTGGTCCGCCATCCAGACGATGTCCCCGACTGCGACATTTCTCTTGGCGGTATGCCATTTGTTCCTTACGAATAAGTTAGGACCAGCAAGTTGACTCCAGTTCCTCCAGAACTTGTTAACTTGCGCTTGCATTTCTTTAAGCCTTTTGTAGGGATATTCACTGAAATCGAATGTTCTGACATCTCCACCCTGTGATGCTCGTCCGAGCAGGAGACAGTTAGGAGTGATGAACTGGACGCTGTCTTCTCGGCTCTGTGTCCTGGCGTCAATTGGTCTTTCATTTGCAAGATTGGCAGCCGTGTAGAGAGTTGTTTGGAATTCACTCCACCTTAGGCCGGACTCTCCTCCAAGACTCTGCAGTGCTCTCTTGACAATGCGCACAGCAGCTTCTGCGGCACCATTCCGGTGTGGAGAATCGGCTGGATGAATCTTCCACGACCATTCTGTGCCATCCTTGGCAGCTCTCTCCTCCAGGGTAGCTTTGTCAAGATTGGCAAGGAATCGGTACTGTTCTTCTAGGACTGGCTTAGCCCCAGTGAAGTTGGTCCCAGGATCTGACCAGATTTTCTTTGGATGACCTCTTAGTGCTGTGAACCTCTGGTAGGCAAACAGAAAACTCTCTGTGGACTGAGAGTTCACCAGATCGGTGTGAATAGCTCTGGAGGCCATGCAACAAAACACAATTCCCCAAACCTTCAGTGACACTCTTTTCTTCACATCATCCCTGACTTGGTAGGGTCCGAAGAGGTCGACTGTTGTGTAGTGGAATGGGGCAGCTGGTTCTGTCCTCTCTGGAGGTAGATCACCCATTATTTGCTGGCATCTTTTTGCTTTAGTTTTCCTGCAGAACATGCAGTTTTCGACCGCTTTTTGAGCAATTCTCCGACCTTTCACGACCCATGCTCTTCTTCTCATCTTGAGCAAGGTCCCGGCCACTCCATCGTGGTTCTCCTCGTGGGCTTCTCGTGCTAACAGTGTCGACACCCAGGCTTCGTAAGGCAAGATGGGGACAGCAACTTTATCTTCATTGAAGATCTGCACACGACCCCCACAGACCAACAATCCAGTCTCTTGGTCTCTGTACACCACCAGCCTGTCTGTGGTTGTGCTTGGGAAGAATGCACTTTGCTGTGCCGCAAGGAAGATGTCTTTTAGGGCGTCTTCCCTCTCTGTCACTGAGATGACTTTTGAAAACGACACTGCCTCCCACTTTGGATTGTTTGCAGTTCGCTTGTTCCCTTTCATGAACATCCTTGCTGCTCTCCGGATCCAGGCGACTGTTTTGACAAGTCGGCTTAGGTTACTGAACCGCTTGACATCCACCAGTTCTTGGACAGTTGATCCTGCTGGTGGCCTCTTTGGTTGTGTTTGGGTCTGAGTTGGTTCCTGGTCTTGCTTTAATTCAGAAGGCTTCTGCGTGTCAGTATCCTTTGGATCCGGCAGCAGTTGTGCCTTGGCTTGTGCTCGGGTCAGTGCAGCAACAAAGGCTTTCTTCTGTAATCTGTTGACACCGTCTCTGGCAGCCATCACCAACTCTTTGGCAGATTTAACTGGCCACTCATCCACTGGTAGCTTCAAGAATGTTGGTCCGTTCTGCCATTCTGAACTTTCATCCAGGTCTTGAGGACTGGCCCCTCTGGTTATGATATCAGCAATATTGAGAGGACCAGGAATCCACCACCAATCTCGGATTGCTGTTGTGTTCTGGATCTCGCCGATCCTGTTTGCAAAGAAGGTTTGATAACCATAGCTCTCCCTTTGGATTGCACAGAGAAATGTTTGGCTGTCAATGATATGGAACCACTTGTCAACTCGGATCTTGCTGTGCTGTTCGAAGTACTTTTTGAGCCGTGAGGCAAACACTGCTCCGCACATCTCTGCTTTGACAGCATCACCTTTGTGGTCTAAAGGAGTTAGCTTTGCCTTGGACTCCACTAGAGTGACAACTGGGCCCTGCTCAGTGTTCCACCGGAGGTACATCACTGCGCCGTAGGCCTGCTCGCTTCCATCTGAGAATGTTATTGCCCAAGGTTCTCCACTGAAGCTTGGAGGCATTATGAGCTGGTGAATGTAATCCACCCGAGTTGCACATACTCTTCGAAGAGCCGGACTGCATCTTCTCTGAGGCTGTCTGACAATAATGTGTCCCAGGTGTCTTTGACAGGGCAGTTGACACTCTTTGCCTCCTGGAATGCTCTCCGCACAAGGATGGCACCCTTTTGCTTGGCAGGAGTCACCAGGCCAACTGGATCATATAACCCTGAGACTTGACTCAGGAGGTCCCTTCTTGTCAAAGGGTTGGGGGTCTGCGCTCTTACTTGGTCTAGTAGAAGGTCTTGGCCAAGTCGCATCTTCTGCTTTCTCTTTGAGAAGTTTATGGATGACATGACGTGGAGCTTATCCTCTTCCACGAGGTAACCTAGACCAAGTGCTTTGTTCTCGTCATCCCTCATTTGATTCGGGAGAACCATGTTGTTACCTTTGGTCTTGCTCGCATCGTCTTTCACCTTCCTCCCACTTTGGCCTGAGAAGACCCAAGGCTTCAACAGGAAACCTCCAGCTATCAGGATTAGCTCCACATTCGCTGTGATGGTTTTCAGTTTCTCAAGGTCATTGTGAGATGTTAGGATGTCGTCGACATAGCTGTCATTATGAAGTACTCCTCGCTCCTCTTCGAGGTGGGCAAAGGAAGGTAGGTTGGCTGTTTCTCGCATTGCGAGCTGTGCAATGCAGCCTGCCGGTTTATCACCAATGTTGACTCTGGTGATAGCGTACTCCTCCATCTCCTCCTCTTCTGAGTCTCGCCAGAGGAACCTGTGGAGGTGCATCTCACGGTCTTCCAACCATACTGAGTTGTACATTTTTGTGATGTCCCCTAAGGCAGCGTTGGTTCCCCCTCTGAACCTCAGGAGGACAGCACGTATCTGGTTGAGGACGTCTGGCCCCTTCATCAGTAGGTCGTTCATACTGGTTCCTTTGAACTTTTGACTGCTATTCCAGACGAGTCTTACCGGGGTTGTTACAGAGTGTGGGTTTGGTGCTATAAGGTGACTTACAAACCATACTGGTCCCTTCCAGGTAATGATCCGTTCTTCAGTCAACTTGACTGCAGCTCCTCTCTCCACCATGTCATGCACCTGAGCTTTGTAAGCAGACTTCCACTCTGGTGCTTTGGCTAGCTGCTTCTCTGTCCTCAGGAATGTTGCTTCCACTGCTCCTCTGTTGTTCGGCAGTGAGGCTGGATCCTCTAGCCAGGGATACTTTGCGTGCCAATGTGGTTGTCTGCTGTGATCATCGCTCATGACATACGTGAGTCCTTCTTTTACCACCTCAAGCTCCCTTTCTTCTGCAAGGGTCATTTCTTTGCCACCGGGCTGGCAATTTCCGCAACGGCAGCCGCCGCATCTGGGCTTGCATGCGGCGCCAATGCTATCCCAGTGCCACCACTCCAGGAAGCTTTGTTTGCTGGTTGAAGCGGTTGATCCTTGTATTTCGAATACTTCTTTGTTTGAGATGTTCTGTTCTGGACTGTACGTGAGCTCTTCATATTTCACAGCTGCCGCTCTGACATGTGGGCTGACACTTCAACCTCCTCGAACAGTTTGGGGTGGGTTCCTCCAACCGTTTTCCCGAGGGGTCCATCCCACAGTACAAGGTCCCCCACAACTTTGACTCTCTGTGGAGCTAGTCGGCCTTCTCTGTGGCTAATGAGAAGCTCCACCTCTTTGGGCCTCACAAGCTCATCAAGAGGTACATCTGGGAAGAATGGCTGCAGTTGTCCAGGTGTTACACTTTTGTGGACATCTGCGATGTTATCAAGCCCATAGCAAACCAATTGATGTGCTCTCAGTGTGTCCTTGGAAGTGGATACACGGATTTTGAGGAGATAGCGCTTTGTCTTTACTTGGACCTTCATTCCGGCTACTCCATGGACAATGAGTATGATGTCTTCACTCTTCAGATTCAGACGGCTTGCTGCTCTGTGAGTGATGTAATTGGTGTCAGATGCTAAGTCGATGAGTGTTCCGACTTTCTCTCCGGCGTTAGCTGTGACGACGAGTAGCATCATGATCACTGGAAGCTCCTGCATCCCGCTTTTTTCAAGTAGACCTTGCTGGTCATTTGAAGTTGTGAAGACTCTGGAGGCAACGTTTGAGAAGGCCTCCCTGAACTGCTTTGCTAGGTCGGGTGGGAGATTTTTGATGAAATCCTCTTGACCCTCTGTGTACTTCCTTCTGCCTTTATCCTTTTCCGACTTGTCAGACTTCTTTGACATAGATTTAGGACAGAGGTAGAAGTGATGCTCAGCCTGTTCTTCTCTGCAGTCTTGATTTTTGCATAGAAAGCCAGGTTTGCAGGATGACCGGTCATCGTGAACCTCAAGGCATCTTGTACACGCTCCCAACTTCTTTACTGAAGACTTCCTTTCGGCTGCAGTCAGAGCCTTGAATTGCTTGCAGAAGTAGAGCTTTCTCTTGTGTTTGGCATCACCACAGACTACACAGCCTTGGTCATCAGCTGACTTTGTAGACTTGGTTCTTGCACTTTTCTGCTCAATCCTGTTGTCTCTCCAACTTGGCTTACTTGGCTCCTCATCTCGTAGCTGCTCAAGCTCCTCATAGATAGCTTCTTGCTTCTGGAGGAATGCCAAGAGATGATCAAACCGTTTGTCTGGCGTTACTCCATTATTTGGATCGGCTACATAGACAAGCCACTCTTTTTTGAGGGATTCAGGGAGTTTACTCTCGATTGATTTTGTTACAAGGGGATTCTTTATGGCGCCTGTGTCTCCGAGGTCACTCAGGTCCCTGAGTGCTTTCTCCACGGCTTGAATCAACTCCACAATTTTCCTTGGTTGACTACTTTTGACAGATGGCATCTTCTGTAGGTCTTCCACTATTTCAATGGCGATAGCCGTTCGATTTCCATAGCGGTTCTCTAAGACGCGGAGAATGTCATCTGCAGTGTTATAGGTGGTCAGGCGAAAGTCTTTTTTGAACTTGTCATCGAGACTGTCGAGTAACTGTATCTTTTTCACTTCTTTGGAGCCGGTTACTTCTCCCTGTTTTTGGAGCGACTCCCAGTCCCTTCTCCACCAGTGAAAATCACGCTTGTAGCCAGAGAATCTCGGGAGAGCTGTGGGTTTCAGCTTAATGGTTGGAGTAAAGTTGTGATTGCTGGCAGTGTTAGTTGTGTTTTCCGGTAGTCTTGCCGTTATGAAGTCAGCCTTTCTAGAAACCAGCCTGGTTGACTGGTGTTCCAGCTCTTTCAGCCGACCACGGAACTCTCGTTGGTCTTCCACCGGAACCCACTGCTGCCATTTGCAGTGCGCTTTCTTTGCGGAAACCACAAGTGTTTTCAGGTGAGTGAGCCTAAATTCATAGGCGTCAAGGTTGCTGTCGGTATGTACTCTTCCAACACGATCAGCTTCAGCTTCTGCTAGTTCTACAGCTGTGCGCAGTTCATCTCCAAACTTTGTCCAGAGTGCTTTTCCAAGTAGCTCTTCAACTTCCTTCAGCTTCTGATTACCTTCACTGATGGTCTTAGCTATGTCAGCGCTTTGCTGTTCGGTCAGCTTAACTGATCCTCCTTCATCCAGCTTTGCCTCCTCTTCTTCAATGACACCTGCCATGACTTCGTCATTGGTTTCCATGACTTTCTCGGCTGCAATGGTGATTTTACTGAAGCTATCTCGGAGCTGGTCTTCTGACATGCTGTCGTGAGTTCTGATGATATTGTTCCTTAGTCGTGTGAAGGATCGTTTGGCTACTGTCCGCTCACTTTTGAGCTGCTCAATGGTTTCAGCCATGTTGGATGCTTTGGGTCCACCTGCTGTTTGCAGGGTGCTTTTATTTTTTCCAGGTCACTGTTTTCACTGTTCCAGCTTACAGTCCCGTTTTTTTTTACTGTCTCACTGTTCCAGCTTACAGCGGTTTTTTACTGTCAAGCTATCTAGTGTTTGTGCAGCTTCCCTGCTTGAAAGGGATTGGTACAGACCATAGGAGGTTTAACTGGGTTCCACTCATGCAATGACCACACCGTTTTCCTTCTTTAACTCCTCTTTACTTTTCTTTTTGTATTTTCACAGGTACAGGTAAGTTGTAGCAGGTAGGTATTGTGGGTACAGTTGTAAGTGGGTTGCAAGTGGTAAACTGCTAGGTATACTGCAAGGTAAAAAACCTTTAAAGAAAACCAAAAATAACTACAGTAAATGCAGTGCAGAATGAAATAGTAAATACAAACATGTTTTTCATATATGCATTTAAATACTTATAAATATAAATATATAAATATAAATATTATTAATAGTTTTTAATGTCTAAGCATATTTTCATGAATTCTGTTTTAAATATATGAAACCATTTCCATTTTTAACTGCTTTAAATATCAATTCATTTTTAAATGCACAAATTAATCTTAACTGTTTTTTTTTTTTATATATATATATAATCACTCATTTGAAATGTAAATATAAATAGATCAATAAAGTCAAATAGAAATAACTTTAGCAGTATTCAGATCATTTCTATCAATCTACAGATCAAAAAATAAACCCCATTTGTTTTGAAACAATTTGCAGTCAAACAATCATGTGGCATCAAACACCAAACAATTGTCCATGCTTAAGCGCACGTTTTAACGTGCGCTACAAGCGGTTGCGCAACATTACAATCCTTACACTAACAAAATCTTTCTCTTACCGGCCGTTTCTCCAGGCTTTTTATGGCTGTACCAGCGCTGCTTTTTCAGCGCTTTCTAGCGCAGCTTTGCTGCTGCTGGACAGAACGCTGTCTGATTTGTTTGCAACTGGCGTTTCCTGAAAGAGTCTCTCTTCCCCTTTCTGTCCTTTCCGGTCAGGTGACGCAATGACGCGGATTTCCCAGGTAACGCTCTGAGGAGGGATTCCCCCAGCTGTCAGCCGGCGCTGCATATTAATCCCTTCATATCCAGCGGGGATTTTCCAAGTTGACTTCACAATGTGTGTGTTTCTATTATTTCCCTTATGTTTTTTTTCATGAAGACCAATAAAAAACAACAGTGTTACCCCTTCTGTTTTTTTTCATAACGACCAATAAAAAACCACAGTGTTAACCCTTCTCCACTCCACTGAGTGCACTCCACTCCACTTAGCTTCCGCGTTATGGGGCCAAGACACGTGGCCTAGTCCGTGACGTACCGGATGCAGAAATATAGAACGCATGCGTGCCCACCCCCCCACTCCGGTCCAACAACAATATAAAATTATACCGTAATGCACCTGTTCTTTGTCTTTGGATCTTTTGAATAAATGGATCAATACATGATGAATCGCAATGATCGCAAGCCAGTGTTAATTTTGTCAGCTATTTTAGATTTAGTCTTAGTCTTAGTCTTTTGACGAAAATGCTTAGTATATTTAGTCACATTTTAGTCATTGTTTTCCTTTGTAGTTTTAGTCTAGTTTTAATCGACGAAAATTCCTTACATTTTAGTCAACTTTTAGTCATTACTTTTAGTCAAAATGTTTTCTCTTTTTAAACTAGTTCAATTAGGCTAACCCTATATAGGCTATATGGACACCTGCTAAGTTGTTCCACTCAAATAGAGTACTAAAGTGAAAACGTTACGTTGTCCTGGCAACCGGATTTTCAGTTCTAAACAACCGAACGAGAGATGGTGTTCTCCATTGCTTCCATGTGTTGTTTCTTTCAAAATTAAAATAAATCAATTTCAAGAGGTGAAAATCACTACCAATCGAAAAATGTCGAGGCGTTCATGTATTCCCCTGGGGTATTAAAAGGAAACGTTTGTAAACGTTAGTTTAGTTTAGTTTTTTTTTTAATATGAAGACAATCTATTCTCAATATTACTTACATCATTGGTAAAGCAAACTCACAAATCAATTCGCAAAAAGATTGTTCCTTTTTTATAAAAGGTTTGTGTGCCATAGGATTTCCCCTTGTTAATTTGGTTGTGTAGAACCGAAACTCTGTTGCTCCGAAACGTGACGTCACACTTTACTACTCTTGTCTGTTCAGCCTTCAAAACGATAGCTGGTAAATTGTAAAAAATGCATTAAACTGTAATCAGAAAACGCGGTTATATGCTATAAACCCGATAGTATCTTGGGTATAAAGGCTGGGACGAATTTCAAAGTCCACCTTACGTTGAAGTATAGACCGTGGCGATTCCCATTGAAACGAATGGCGCGGTGATTTTCTTCAAAACGAGAGCCGGTAAATTGTGAAAAATGAATTAAACTGTAATCAGACAACGCGGTTATATGCTATCGACCCTAGTATCTGTGGAATAAAAGCTGGGAAGAATTTCGAATCATGTACAATGCATAACGTTAGCTCATAGCTGAGTGGACCATACCTCCCGTTGCCAAGTCGTAGCTAAGGTCCGTCCTATTTACTGGAGGAGTGAACAGTTGCATAAGAACCTTACGGGAGTGTACTGATTGGAAAATATCATGCTTTTTGAATGTCCAAACAGCACACCAATAACATTTTCGTCCTGTCTCGTCTCGTCAACGAAAACAAAATGACATTTCGTCATCGTTTTTATTATCACAGATCTATTTTTAGCTCGTCAACGTCTCGTCTTAGTCACGGAAAAAAGGTTGTTGACGAACATTTTTCGTCATATTTTTCGTTAACGAAATTAACACTGTCGCAAGCAGAGGACCGTGAGAGTTATTGAGCAGCCGATGAACCAGTCCAAAAATCGGACACGTTAACGGAGCACTGAACCAGGCCCTCTCGGATGCCATTTGTTTCACTACGACTCCTTTCAGCTGCACACTCTCTTCCCCAGCGAGATAACGGCTAATAAAACGCTTGAGGTGGCGTTTTGAAAAGAAAAAACATAATTTTTTTTAGGACATGGCATGAAGGTAATTATGAGCCTTTGATTGATATCCAGACATTTTTTGCGGAGACACATTCCTGTTCCCCATTTGTATTGGAGTGAACGGAGATATCTACTTCTGGGTCCCTTGATTTGAGGGACCCATCCACAGCCCGCTTACACAGCTGCAATACCAGGCTTGGCCGCTGAGCACTGGTGGATTGCGGAAGTATGCACTGCTCCTGGGGGCATGTGCCCTGCGCCACTGAGCAGTTTACATAGGAATGAATAGGCGCCATTTTTGAATCCGTTGTCCATTTTAGCATCCGTTGTCCATTTTAGCCACCGTACATATGTGCCGTGGGCTCTACCAGAAGGGGCGGGACTTCGCCCAAGTTTTCCCGCTTCTTCTCAGTTTGGGGCCGAATCAACTGAACAATAGAATCTCGGATCTCCATTTTTGTGCCATTCAAGTGCATGTGGTAAGGCATATTATGCTCTGAAATGTATTATATTTGAAACTTGTTTGGTTATTATATAATTTAATGGCCAACATAACTAAGTGTAAGTGGACGACGTAAGTGATTTATGGTCAGAATCCCTCCAATCATCGTGTTGACTAGTCAGCGCCAATTCACTAACCAACGTTAAGTAACTCTTATTAACTTAGCAAAGGGATGTTAGTGAGGGGAAAAACGGTCTGTCTAGTTACTGGACCAGATAAAATGCTAAGGGTTACTAACCCACCCAAACCGTTCCCCCATATACATATGCCATTTCACAACCCCTAAACTGCTTTCCTGTGGTTTCATCAGAAGAGGTGCAGAACATCATCAGGAAGATGAAACCCTCCACCTGTGCCCTGGACCCTCTCCCAACCTCCCTGGTAAAAACCCATGTCACAGTCTTAAGTCCCCTGATCGCCTCTGTTATAAATCACTCTCTCCAAACTGGTCACGTTCCCCCCGTCTTAAAGAAAGCCATAATCAGACCACTGCTCAAAAAACACAACCTTGACCCAGAAGTCCTATCACACTACAGGCCCATCTCCAATCTCCCCTTCATATCCAAAGTACTTGAGAAAGCAGTTGCCACCCACCTTCAAAACCACCTCAAACTAAACAACCTCTATGAAAAATTCCAGTCCGGTTTCCGCTCCGCCCACAGCACAGAAACAGCACTCGTAAGAGTTACAAACGACCTCCTGAGGTCATCCGACGCTGGCTCCCCCTCCCTCCTCATCCTTCTGGATCTCTCTGCTGCTTTTGACACAGTCGACCATGACATTCTTCTAAACCGCCTCCACCTCACCAAAGTCACTTTTGGGGGCCATCCAGACTGAGAGGGGTCATCGCCCACGACCATAGGGAGTGCCGCCACAGTGACCACCCTGGCCCGGGCAGACAGGAGGCTCCACACAGGGGTGCAGAGCCCTCCAGCCACCCAGGCTGGAGCTATCTATGGGACTGCACCCGTGTTGGTAGACCAGAACTAGTCCCAGTGTGGAAGGTCCCCATGGGGGAAACACTGGTGCTGAAAACGGAGGGATTAAAATAGGTTATAAAAAAGGTATTAATTAAATTACTCTTTTGCTCATAAAATAAAGTTAATAAGTGATCGTTAAATAGAGACAAAAGGCAACCCTTAAGTGTTCTTAAATTATTTACTTTGTGGATGTTCCGAAAGCCAAAACGTGGCTTGTTAAATAAACAGGTTGGCTGGAAATATCCCCAAGAACACTTAAGGGTTAAAGTTTAAGATAGATAAGATAAAGATTAAATATGATTTAAAAAAAAATGGGTAAGAGCATAAAAATAATTTAAGAAATCAGTTAAAAGCCTGATTGAAAAATGTGCATCTTTTGAGTCTTTTAAAAAACATCACAAGTGAACACCAGATTATAAGGCTAGACAATCATTTTAATATGGTCATGATTATCATCAGATACCTGATAGTCTTTGATCAGCTCCTCTCCACTCTCTCCAAGATACTCAACTAAGCAACGGATGATAATGTCCCTTCTGCCGTCGACATGATGCTATTAAACACAAAAATAATTTATTGCAGAGAATACATTACATATGTAGCATATATGCATCACAGCACGTATAGATGGAAACAGAAAGTTACCCATGGTGAATGTAAGCCTGCAACTGCATTCTAACGTGAAGTGTGCAACTTAACATACATCTTTTACAGTAGAGGTCAACCAGAAGTTCTATAACCACTGTATGAAAGGGCTACAGCGCCACTTAGGGTAGCGGATTCAGCCATGCTCCGGCCATTATCCGATCTCTAAAGGCCATGTACGTTCGGGCAATTGACATGGTCCGTTCGAGTAGCAAAATCGGTATAAGGTTTAATCCAAGCTATCCCATGTAAAAGCACTGTGTGTTCTGCTAGCGGGGGGTTCAGATCTACAGGTGTGTTCAGGGTCGAAGTCAAGACACTCGGACACAGTGGTTCCGGCCACGTTGGTTGAACATACATCGCTGTAAAATGTGTGCGGGAATTCCACACATTATAAGTGTTGGATTTGCAGGCATAAATTAAATTGTGCACAATCCCACGCTGAAATTCAGCCCGTTTTTGTTTTTGAAGACGCTAGTTAAGGCGGCAGGCATGTGTTGCTTTGGCGGCCGCCTAAGTTGTAAAGTGCTGTCGGAAACCCGACATACCTCGTGGCGCTAGCAAAGTTAGCTAGCAGGAAAATACACTATTTGTTAGCGCCGCAGCCGCATCTGCTTTCAGTGCGGAGAAACTGACTTAAGTAGGTGAGCCAACAGGAACGTACAACATTTGTTTCGCTTAAAACTTACCTTCGTGGTTCATTCACGTTCTTCCCCATCCCATTCAACAAAGTCTGCCAACCCAGTTGAAATGTGGAACTTGGACTGAAGTGTACCGCACGTCTCGGACGAAAGACCGTTCAAATGTGGGGAGGGGCTTTGACGTCATGCTCCGAATGTTCGTGAAAGTTGCCAGGTTCACTGATATCACTCAAGTACATTTTACTTGGAAATATCAACTAATTAGGCCAATGAACTGGTTTAGTGAATATTACTTGGATCGAATGATTCAATTTACATACAAAACTGAGTACACATAATTACAAACAATCACCAAGTAATGCACTACATTAAAAACTGGTATTTTAAAGTAAAAGCACTGAATTCGGATTTCTTTGTAGAATTTACATACATAATTGAAATAATAATTACAGGGCCAAAAAATCATTTTTTACAGTGTACTGTTGTTTTAAATGTGCTACATAAATAAACTTGACTTGACTTGACTATGGCCTATAGCCTACTTATATTGGATCGCCTGGTCCTCTGCCAATGCTACCGCGACAACAGCTTTCCGGGTGGCGTCCATGTTTTCCTCCGACGACCGAGCGAAATAATAAAACGCTTGAAGTGTGGGCGTGGCGTCAGATCCGAGATCCGAGTCGGTTCGCAGAGAATACTCGAACGCACCATAAACCGACCCCCAGCCTCCTCTCCGCTGATTTATTACCTCTGCGTCGGTCCACGTCCGCCCTTTTTGCTTTCTTTACATTCCTCTCCCTTCTCCAAACACCTTCTCCCTCTGATCCAACCCGTTGTCTCACCAGTGCTCTGTGTACCAAGATGTAATGATCTATACCACATGGTGTTCCGACGTGATGCAGAGTCTCCAAGAGCCACAGAATCACCAATCCCAGTGGTGGTTCTATGTTTTCTCTAAAACAGTGGACATAGGTTACATTCAGGGACCAAATACAGAGTACATCCAAGCACACAAATAATCTATTCAATACAATGCAACAGTGGCGATTTTGGTTTGGAAACTCTGGTGGGGCCCATGCAGGAAAATATTATAACGCAATCCAGAAATACCACATATTACTACCATCACAAAAAAAACAGTAGCAAGTGACAGAGGGGACCAAAATTGCAGCTGAATAATCACTCAAACGCGAATCTGACGACATATATTAGGCTATTATAGCAATAGCACCACCAAATGGCAGCGTTCAAGATCTCACAATATCAAAACTCAAGAAAACAACAACGTGGCAACAATAAAAACACAAAGGCGCACACCCTTTACACAGCAATCAATATACAAAGCCACCACTCACAATATACCAAAAAAAGAAGAAGTATGGTTTAAGTTGCATTAAGTTTGCAGGCCACCATACTGTACAATTAACAATGAATCTAGACCAGGGGTACTCAAGTAGAAATGATGAGGGGCCACAATTTTTTTTTTCAGTGACTCAAGGGGCCGGTCGGTATACGTGTGACTGAGGCCGATATATGCTCTGTTTTAGACGTAACGCGTAAGCACGTAAGATACATAACCCCCCCTTGCGCGGTAAAATATCCCCCCTTAGGTGCTTAAGTGCGTCGGCCAAAATTCCTGACTATGCGACTAAAACACTACGGCCCTACGCAGCTCGCAAAGACTGTGATTGGCCAGCTAACCACATCCTTTCAGGAGTCTCACATTTCCGGTTTTACAGCATAATAGCGCCATTTTTAAAAGGCTGTGACAGAAGCAAATAAAGAAGAATGGTGAGGGAGAAGAAGAAAACACAAGAACGAATTAAGATAATTATAAATATAAACAAGCCAGCGATTTCCACTTCCACGCCCACAGATTCGTTCGTTGCTCCCCCTACTGTTCTGGCGGAGAATCCCCTTGCAACACGCGCAATCCTTAAGGAACCTTAAAGGAACCGTAAATCAAAACTTGTCTAAAACAAGTCCCTTGTGTAAATTACGTGCTTACGTCTCTGCGTCTAAAACGACCCTAAATCGGCCTTGACTGCTGCTGAGATGGACTGTCTGCCTCGAGTTTGGGAGGGCTGGAGCGGTCTGTGGGCTGGAGTGCTATCTGTTTATCGTTGCAACCCCCAGCCTCGTATTGAGATCGCGGCGCGTGGTTTCAAAATAAGAGCGCCCAGCACGATTTTTTTATTTATTTATTTTTTTTTTTTTAATAATTAAAAAAACTTTTCAAAACAGCTCGAGGGCCATTAATAGACACCCCGCGGGCCACAAAAGGCCCGCGGGCCGCACTTGAGTATGACTGATCTAGACTGATAGAGTGGTTGCCTATTCAGACCTGGATAATCCTGGGTGAAAATTTAAGTAAGTTTGGGCTAAGATGGTAATTACCTGTGCTTTAAGGACAGTGCTGTCTGGTCTCCTTTGTGTGGCTGAGGTGAAACACAAGCATTTTTTTCCGCTTGAACCACTCCTGGTTGAACGATCTATTCTTGTCCTTTCCCTCTTGAATAATGATTAAATCCGTCGGGCGATGTGGTCCCAAACGTTTTATCTCCAACTTCTGTTCAAGTGCTAAATCTCACATGAGACAGATACTCAACACGATTCATCATTTAATGAATGAAACGTCCATTTGTTGTTATTTACTGTAACAGTAACTGTAACAGTAACTACGTTAGCCAGCTAGCAAGATCTGATCGGCTCCCGCCGTAAACCCCGCCCTTTCTACAAATCAGCCAATGAGAAGAGCTTTGGGGCACTAAACTTCTGGCCCCACCGCCGAAACAGAAGCGGGCGCTGCGCACGCGCTTGCTCGCGCAACAGCACCAGTTTTCTACGCTGCAGCAGACGGGGCCATCTCGGCTGTGCCCCACCGAGCGGAACAGACGAGACGGAGCAACAAACTATTTCACACACAACTACTACACTACAACAATTGCGTTCATCAAATTAAAACTGCGGACATGTAATTAATTATTAACAATTAATGTATTATTAACTTATGCTCAATGACATTTTTGAAAAAAAAAAGAAAAGTATAATCGTGCCCTGCACGGCAGCGTTCTCTGGTGGGGCCGTGCCCCACTGGCCCCTAATGCAAAGACGCCACTGCAATGCAAATTCAGTCTCTTTCTCTCTGTTGTCTCTCTGTCCAGCCCCCACCGGCGGGTTTTCCTCACTTACGTTCCTCCTCTCTAACTCTCTTTACCTCTCTTTACCTACTTCCTTTGCTTTCACAAATCTCCATAACCATTTTCACTTTCAGTAATCCTTTCCTTTCCTTTCTGGTTTATTCGTTTTTGGACACACTCCAAAACTAGATTATTAATCTTAAAAGACCATCGAAAGATATCATTCTCCCAAAGAAAATTCTAACCGGAAAGCCTTCTCCAATCTCATCGCCACTTCTCGTTGCCAATCCACACACTCTTCCTCTTCTCTGTCTCACTCTTCACAAATCACTTCATCTGACCCCTCTAACTCAACTCAATGCTAACTCTTTCTCACTCACTCACTCACTCACTCACTCACTCACTCACTCACTCACTCACTCACTCACTCACTCACTCACTCACTCACTCCTCACTCATTCGCTCACATATACAACTTAAAATAAGAATTCTTCCTTATTACTACCTCCATGTCCCTATACATTATTGGATCAAAAGTCCCTCCCATGGGCCATATAGTGCCTGATCCTTCTGTCCTTTCTTCCCATTTCTCAGAGATCTTTTTCATCTCACCTTTGAGCAATAGACGGTCTCTACTCAAAACTTCTACCGCTGTTGTTGCCATTTTTAATTATTACTTTATTACTTTATTTATTTTATTTATTTATTTTGAAATACACTATTTATTAATACAATTTATTTGAGTTTATTCTGCTAGTTATTTTCTATACTTTACTATCTCTAAATTACAAATGTGAACTCTTCCCAAGCGCTCGTCTCCCTCCCGAAGGTTGGAATGTGGCCCCCACCCTTCACTGTTATCTTTAACCCCGGCCTGCAGGCTCCTGCTCGTACCCTGTGTGTTTGCTCGTGCACGTGCAGTTAGAGTCAGCGCGATGATGTTTAAAGGTCCCATGACATGAAAATCTCACTTTGTGAGGTTTTCTAACATAAATATGAGTTCCCCTAGCCTGCCTATGGTCCCCCAGTGGCTAAAACTTGCGTTTGGTGTAAAACGAGCACTAGCTGTTCTGCTCGCCTTTGAAAAAACGGAGGCTCAAGCGCGCTGATTTGGAATGTCTGTGCTCATGACGTCATGAGGAATCTCGGCTCCTCCCCTTACTCTGCCTGGCCCGCCCAGAGACGTTGGCCCGCCAATGAGACTCGACCGTGCGAGCGCCACATGTGTGTGTGTGAATACACACACTGTAACGCAAGTGTTTCTTGTCGGTTCTTTGACGTGTCTTGTATTTCCACAACGAGACTGTCGTGGGGGTTATCTGAGCCATGTTTGAGAAGGAATTGGGGGAAAGGAACTTTGGTTTGACTCGCTGAAGTACATGAACTGCGACATGCCGCCGGTTGCCGCGAGGCACCATCGCCCGGCAGCGGGCAGCCGGCAGCAGGCAGCGCGCGGTTCAGTCGACTTCAGGTTGATGTGAAAGTGGAAGAACCAGAGACGTCGCAGAACCCGACAAAGTCGTTTGTGATTCATAATATCGTCTGGAGGCGCACACAATATATTATATGATATAGATATCTATGTATTATATGATATTATTTAGATATAGAGCTCCAGGACTGTAACGCAAGTGTTGTACACTTCCTTGTTATTTGGCGCATAACGCGTCGGGCTCTCGTCTCTGGTATTTCTACAACGAGACTCGTATTGGGGGTTATCTCAGCCAAGGTTGAGAATGAATTGGGGGGAAAGAACTTTGGCTTCGACTCCCTCAAGTCAAGAACATGAACCACGACAAGGAGGAGAAAGGGATCTTTGCCGGGCAGCGCTTAGGCACCTCCGCGGGGCTCAAGCGGGAGACATTCGCCGCCAACAATCCCTTTCTCCTCCATGTCGTGGTTCATGTTCTTGAGGGAGTCAAAGCCAAAGTTCCTTCCCCCCAATTCATTCTCAACTTTGGCTGAGATAACCCCCAATACGAGTCTCGTTGTAGAAATACCAGAGACGAGAGTCCGACGCGTTATGCGCCATCACACCAACAGCAGAACGGTTATCCAAATAACAAGGAAGTGTACAACACTTGCGTTACAGTCCTGGAGCTCTATATCTAAATAATATCATATAATACATAGATATCTATATCATATAACATATTGTGTGCGCCTCCAGACGATATTATGAATCACAAACGACTTTGACGGGTTCTGCGACGTCTCTGGTTCTTCCACTTTCACATCAACCTGAAGTCGACTGAACTGCGCGCTGCCTGCTGCCCGCTGCCCGCTGCCGGGCGATGGTGCCTCGCGGCATGTCGCAGTTCATGTAGCCTACTTCAGCGAGTCAAACCAAAGTTCCTTTCCCCCCAATTCCTTCTCAACCATGGCTCAGATAACCCCCACGACAGTCTCGTTGTGGAAATACAAGACACGTCAAAGAACCGACAAGAAACACTTGCGTTACAGTGTGTGTATTCACATTGATGTGGACGTTGAAGAACCAGGAACGTCGGAATATCAGCTCACACAGCTTTTGGCCGTGATAATATGTATTATATGATATAGATATCTGTGTAGGCTATATGATAATATTTAGATATAGAGCTCCAGGACTCCCGTGTGTTCTAGAATATTTACAGAACACGGCTAAAGGCTGTGTGCGCCTCGCCATTGCGATACATCCACTGTAAACAGAGCGCATGGTACCGTCCCTGGCTGCAAGCTGCTCTGGGCCACACCCCCACCCTCCTCCTTGACACGCCCACCGAAACAGCGCGTTTGGGGGAAGCTCAATGTGCGACTGGCTCGGAGTGGCTGTAACTCTGCACCACGGCTGAATTTCAGGAACGTCTTTGAATACTGTGTTAGTTGCCCACTAATACCTATATTAAAGAATACATAAAATAGCATGTCATGGGACCTTTAAGTCAAAGAAGATTTACACATTTATTCAGTATTTCAACAAATTAACTATTCTCTATCCGTCTAATTTATTTATGATTTTCAACTACTTCAAACAAATTAACTATTCTCTGTCCGCCTAATTTATTTATGACAGAATCAACAAAAAATAAACCGGGTCGTAAAAATCTCCGAGGTAACTTAATCCTAACACGACTTAAATACAGACAATAAACCGATTCATACAATTTTAATATTATATTGAAAAATGTCCGAATTGTTTGTAATTAATTACAAAGAAAAAGTTGACCGAGTGTAGAAACTGGCCTTTTGATTAAAACATGAACAGTCGGATGGATAATGAATCAACCAGAATTTCAAACAAGAATGATTGCCACAAAGCACCAAGATCAGAATTAAAGACTGGCCCCACCTCCAGATCCAATTGCTCAATTGAATCACGTTTAGGGCATTGAACCCATACAAACGATGCTTCACACAACTAGTCTATTCCTTCAAAATAATGGCTAATCACATACACACTCTTCCAGATCACGAACAAACAAGAAACTCCTCAAAATACCAACTCATGCGGTACTCCAACCAAGAAACTTATCTATTCAAAAGTGCGAGAAGCCCGTTTTCTCAAGATACCAAGACCGGAATTAGAAATCCTCCCCCGCATGGAGCAGGAACTGCAGTCCAACTGGTCCAAGCAAAGAATCTAAAATTCACCCGTCGGTATCCCAAGGAAGCCCTTCTCAAATAAAAATGAACCTCAGAACCCCAGAACCCCAGAACCCCAGAACCTCAGAACCCCAAAAACTCAGAACCCCAGAACCTCAGAACCCCAGAAAACTCAGAACCCCAGAAACTCAGAACCCCAGAACCTCAGAACCCCAAAAAACTCAGAACCCCAGAACCTCAGAACCCCAAAAAACTCAGAACCCCAGAAACTCAGAACCCCAAATAACAACAACCCGTATCAAAATAGGGAGCCACAAAGCGTCTTGGTCATTTAGAACCACAGAACGCCTTATGGCATATGTGCGCGCGCACGTCAATCTCTTCCGGAGCTCCCGTCTCTCTTTCTCTCTTTAACCTAGGTTCGTTTTGACTAAAGAGACACTTTACCCATTCACCAAGCGTTCAGACAGGGCAAAAACAGATCAACCAACCATTCAATTGTGGTAAGCCAAACTCACCGAGATTAATTTTGTGCACTTGGTTGTGTGATCCGTCCGCGCCCCGTCCAGCAGCCCGGCAATTGGTTTGTCCCTTTGTAATCCTGTTCGTGACGCCAAATTATGTAGTGGATTAACTGAGATATATAACACTTAGACTAATTCAAGAGAGAGAGAGAGTAAAATGAAAACGAGGGGTCCGGAGCAAGAATTGACAAAAGACTTTATCGTGCAGAAATACAACAACGACAACAGCCTGAGTAGGTCTATAGAGTACTGCTCGAACATCGATTTCAGCTTCTCTTTATGCACACATACATACAGGAATTCCCTTGTTCCAATGGAGGTTTCCGCCCACATCAATCTTCGTCTTAGCAACTTATCAACAAAGTGATTTCGGACACCAGTCTGACCCAAGGCTGAAGGCTGAGGTCAACATGGCTTAACCCCATAGCTTCCTGCTCATTCCTGTGTCCCACCATCTGTTTTGAACCCAGGCTCTGCAGGTATCATGTGTCTTCTACCATTAAAAATATAAGGCCTAATAATAATCATGGTTTACCATAGAATATACTCATTAATTCCTACCACAACAGAATTCCTTTTTTAAATGGAAACACACATGAAATTGTCCTGCATATGAATTATAGCAAACATAAACAGTAAACAGAATGTTATGAGATTGCCAGGGAATGAAAAAATAATTTCATCACAAAGGTCACATGTCAAAGCAACCAGACAATTACTCAAAGACAGCAAATAAAACAAAACTATGTAGAGCGTGCATAATACCAGTACTGTACCTGGGTCCAGCCACTCTTTGTTGCGCTGATCTCCGTCTAGAGGGCCATGGACACAACTGGAGAAGGCAGGGGTGTCATGGTCATGGATGTCCTGGATGTGGTTCACTAAACTTCTCCATTTGGCCTCCATGACCGCTGGGTTGCCATCTGGGGTTGAGGCTGCAGTCCAATAGAGGTGATTCACTATAGCTGGCCTCCACAACTGTAGTTGGTCACACTCTTTGGATGCTGCATCCAATGCCTTCCCCAGACCTGTTTTAGAACAAATGGTATTAATTGATATGCACTAACAAAAACTGCTTCAAGGTTCCAACAATGGATACATACTTTTGGCAATGTGCCACACGTCAAAATAATGCTGTGTCCCTTCAGGGATCAGCTCCTCTCTCACCCATTTGGCAACCTAGGAGAAAAAAAACACAAACATCCAGCTTCAGTGCAATTCAGATATTTACATTCTATGCTGCATTTTTATTGTAAATACCTGGCGATGTCGGTCCGTGATCAGCGTTGCCAAATGCAGGTCGTTTCCCCTCAGCAGGCCAACACTGCGCTTGAGGCCTTCAAGCTCACACCATGAGCTGTTGGGGACCTCTGAGCTCTGCAACATGAGATAACAGTGTAAGTGTAGAATGCTGGTGGTGTTGAAGGAGGCGTTAATGAACCGAAGCGTTGCTGGTCCAGGCATTATGATACACTACTCTAGTTAGGCAATACACAATAAAGCTCTATGCATGGTTGAACTAGTGGAAAGATGTTATATTAAGATACAATCCTTTTAACAAATTGCAGAGTTCATTTCTTTGTCTAATAACATCAGGTTTACCTGAACAAGCTGAACATCCACCACCTTGTTCACTCTGTCCTCTATCAGAGAGTATGACCCATACTTTGCGCAGTGCCCAGGAGAATCTGACCTGGAATTAATTACAATTTATGTTTCAAGTATTTAAAACTCATTGTCTGTAAAGACAATCCACCATGTCATCTGCAAATGCCAACTAAAGCCACCCTACATGATAACAAATAAGAAAATCAAAACATGGAACTGGTCTAGCTCTCACACTGGTTTACCTGCAGTCCCCAGCAAGAACTAGCCCTCCATCCATTGCCCGTAGGTCACTAAAATTCTTGGCTTGATCATTCTGCCTGAACGGTTACAGGGATGGTGTAGCGGCGCTGATGGCGAAAGAAACTGCTGGCACTGATGCATTGCAGGCCAAACAGGGTCAACATTCTGAGTGTCTGTGTGGCCAAACATCCAGTAAAATGAATGGCCCCACTTAACAGGAGGTTGCAGGTTGGCATGTTCCTGTGGAGCATTGGCTGGTTTTGCCAGAAACGGTGATAGCCACATGATGCACAGACCTAGATATGTAAGAAAAGAAAAGAAAAGAAAACATTGTAATCAACAGTATATCAGGATCCAATATAGAGTAAGTACTGTACATTACTGGTCAAAGGTTTCATATTTTCAATGAAACACACATGACCAATACAGTTTAACACTCAAATATGATGGCATCACAAACCAGCAGACTTAAGCCAGCCTGGTACATACATTGTAAATTAACTGGCAAGACAGTCAGAGCTATCAGATTGTAATTAGATATTCAGATTTTCTAATCAGATGGCCGCGTAAACAAAACTGCATAAACAAAACTGTACCTGCTTGATCTTAACAAAAGTTCCTTCCTGCTGCACGATGCTACTATCCGACCTCTCACTACAGGCCGGACAGATGGCAAAAAGGCCCATCAGCTCCTCTTGGCAAACAATGAATTTGTCAATGCAACTACAACAACAAAAAATGAGGGGGAGGGGGGCGGTGTCATTCAAACTAACAAAGCATTGAGCATTCAATATGGTCTATGTTGGTTTTAGATGATCTCACTTGTGGTGGGGGTCACACGTGTAAGGTGGCTCCTCATCAAACAATTCCTCCTCATCCATCGGCTCTTCGGGCACCCACGACTGATGAATGGATTGATTCATATTTTAAGGTTCTCGGAGTGAGACTTTAAGCGGCTGCAGCAGAAGTGTTGAGACGAAAGATGATATCAAGACATTTATAGAATATTCCCATTCACATTATGATTCTTCGTCATAACATCCGACCAAACATCCTTTACATTCACTGAGCGAAGATTATGAAAGTCCAGGCCCCCCCTTCCTGCACTCGGGGTCCGACTGGGCCAAGTTTCGGGCAGGAAGGGCCCCCCCTTCCTGCCCTTGGGGTCCGACCGGGCCAAGTTTCGGTGCGGGGGTCCCAGTTAGGCCCTAGAATATGGTATTCAAATTTCAGGGCGGTAGGACCTTCCTATCTCAAAAACTGTTTTTCCACCACATTCTGAACCATTAGGTCTTGCAGGCCACACTTCTGAGGGGCTTTGTCCAAATGACAGTCCATTTGGGAAAACTTTTTTTCTCTATGGGCTAGAACTACAAATCTTGGATATGTCGTTCTCGGGGCCCCGGGAAATGTGTGTAAACATTTTAGCATCCCTAGCTATCTCGAAAAGGCCGGAAAAGGGGCGTGACCTCCAACAGTACAGTCAATGTACATAAGACAGAGGTTAGTTTCTATGCCCCATTTTTTGCGGGAAGGAGGTGTACATTTGTGGCTTAATGTGTGTAGACACAGCTGGCCTGTGGCCACGTCTTTGAAGTCTGGGGTCAAAAGGTCAAAGGAGCCGGCACCACGCCGCTTATGAGATAACAAAAGGTTAATGTGTATTTCTCTCATAACTTTTTGTCATTATTGAAGAGAGGCCTGATTCTCAGATATGCATGTTGGACTGTTAGGGTGTAGGTCTGGGAAGAACTTCAGGCCAAAATCTTGCAAGCGAGCCGCTGGGTGAGGTGCAACGAGATGGAGCACTTGCTGAGTCATTTCCTGTAGGGCTGGAGCAACAGATTGAAGCGTATGCGTCCTTTGAAACCCCCTTTGATATATAAGAGACCCCAAGGTACAGTTTACTTAAATGTTCTCGATTCAGTCACCTATTGCATCACTTCCTTCAGGGCTTCGGCCTCCTAATTGATCATTGTAGTATAATTGAATGCCCTCTTCATATGATATGATACTTCCACCACTGGGACGTGGCAACAACTCTCCAAATCCATATGGGGAGGGGGGGGGGACGCTTTTGGACAGTAGGGGTGACATAAATAGGAAGCAAACTCACGAGAAGGAATGACCTCTCACAAATATTTATTTAATAAATTGTTTCAAATAACCCTGCCTCGTTAAATCAATGAACTTGGTGTTTTGCTTTCAAAAATAGGTTATAGAAGAAGCCTAAACTGCAGAAAATATAAACATCCAAGCTGCCTTTTAAGGATACCTTGGAATATCTGCCTTTTCTCTAACCATCGGACCCTAGTTTACGACAAAAACAACACAATGGACGGCAGCTCCTTTGCCGCGTGGTTTTTAGAACGATGTAAGGATTAGAGGGGGCGGTCGATAGCAACCACCACCATAGCAACCATGACGGTCAAGTGACTGGATGCAGCCCCGTTGAAAAAAATAGAATACCACCCTCAGGAGATTAATGATATTTAAATTATTATGACCATGAAGTCTTTATTTGCATGGGTTTACATTTCGTTCTGTGTAGCATGGAAAAATCGGAGAAACACTCCCATTCAGAATGCATTGGTTTACATTTCGTTCTTTGGAGCAAGGATATTTTTTTTTTTTTTTTTTTTTTTTTTTTCAGTTTTTGAGGGGGTGCTTCAAAGATGCTAACTTTTCTGCAATAATCCAAAATCCAATGGAAAAACCCGTTGGCTTTTTCTCAAGGGAACCCAGGGCGACGCTTCCGGGTTGGCCAACATACGTCATCCCTCCACCACGCTATACTGTAAAAACACATGTTTTTTTTTTTTTTCACAACCTGCAAGTTGAATGATAATGCATGAATTTATTATTTATTCTGCCATATTATTTATTTAAGGGGGGAGGGGGGGCATACAAGTCTTTTGGCCATAATGGATCCAGATCTGTTCCGGAGCATTTCAGCACCTCGGGCAACAGCGCAGGGTTGCCAGGTCCTGCAAAAAACGTCCCGCCCACATACCGTTCAAAATCCACCCAAAATGTCCTAGAAGCAGCCCAAATAAAAAAAGATATTCCACTTTGGCCAATGTTTTGAAAGTAATAGTATTTGAGGGAATTGTTGTTGTTTAAGCAGCGAAATGCATTGTGTGTGTGTGTGTGTGTGTGTGTGTGTGTGTGTGTGTGTGTGCGTGTGCGTGTGTGTGCGTGCGTGCGTGCGTGCGTGTGTATAACACGCTACTTTATGTTGAAATTCAACTTAATCCAGTGTTCACGAAAACGTTGTCAAAGTATGCTTTTGGCGACTGGGTTGGCTGGGTCAGATATACGTGTTTCGAACAAGATGATAGGCATTAAAAGTTACATAAAGTAACGGTTTAATAACACAAACGCAGGAAACACGTGAGCTTCTAGTTTAGCGAAAGCAGCGTCCCTAACAACCTGACGTCGTTGAAACATGCGAGCGAGCTGATAAAATCTTCCTAATAACTATAAAACTAAAGATCAGAAACAATCACTGACTAAAGATTTTTCAAGGAAAAAGTGAATTTCTCGCTAGAAATGTCATTAGAAACACGTTTAATGGTGATTCCGTCATAAAATATTGCATTTCCCATTCAGATAATAAAGATTAATAAAGATCATACACATTCACTTACTGGAGATTATGCAAGGAAAAGGTATATGTCTCGCTAGAAATGTTATTAGAAACACGTTTAATGGTGTATCTGTCCTAAAATATTGCATTTCTCATTCAGATAATAAAATTAATATAGGCTGTACGTAACAATTTCACCAAATGCTAGGAGAACATCTCGCCCCCTGTTGGTGCTATTCCTCCATTCATTTAGAATGGAGAAGAAAGCGTGTACTCCTCACGCTTTGGTCAGGCAAAGCGTAGTCTCGCAAAGCCAGACCAAACTACAGCAAGTAGAATGGTCTGGAGCCACGCTACCTCGAGCCGTCTATCTGTGGGGAAACTGGGCGGGCCTGTTTTTATTTCTTTAAACCAATCACAATCGTCTAGGGCGGGGCTAAGCCCGGGAAGCAGCAGCGGTGTCCATGCAAAATAGAACATCTTTCTTCCTCAGCAAATGCTGTAAGCAAATCTTTTGCAGTTCTTTGCAATTTTCGACGGAAAGAGCCAAACATGCCAACTTTACAGCGCCGTCAAAGTCCTCTTCAAAACTCGCCATACTGCCTAGTTTCCGAGTTTGAGGGGGAGCAACCGGAAGGGGAGGAGTCGCGGCCAAATTTGACGCTAGGCAATAGAGTGGCGAAGTCACGCCCCTTCCGGTAGAGCTCATGGGACCTATGAGATCGAAAAATATGAATGGGTGTCAATGGAGAGAAAATAATTATTTTCTGGTCCCAGTCTTTATATGCCCTGGATTAGACATATGTTGTTTGTGGATTTAAATGATAATTTTTCATGCAAAGAAAACTAAACATTTTCGTGAAGAAGTTTGATAATTTTAGGTTTTATGTGAGGCAGCTTTGTGAACTACAGCTCTTCGCTGCTCTCGACGCATATGATATACGTCACCACACCCGCACTTGGAACTCGGCACAGAGATGGCGATCTCTCTGCTCCACTTCACAACTTTTTTTACAAGGCGAGGATAAAAGCATAGAAACCACTATAAGTCGGGGCATGTGGAGAGTTTTAGTTATGTGCCATCTCTATGTGCCATCTCTGTGCCGAGTTCCAAGTGCGGGTGTGGTGACGTATATCATATGCGTCGAGAGCAGCGAAGAGCTGTAGTTCACAAAGCGGCCTCACATAAAACCTAAAATTATCAAACTTCTTTACAATTTTTTTTTAGTTTTCTTTGCATGAAAAATTATCATTTAAATCCACAAACAACATATGTGTGCGTGATACCGGGTTGGTGTACACTGGAAAAAGGGTTTTAAGCCGTACTTCATCTGATTATTATTTTGTAATTCAATTCAAATAAACATTTCAAACAACTTTTTTTTATTTCAAAATACTGTGAAATATAGATATTTTTAATTAGGAGCTCAATTAAGAAATATCCATTTTGACAAATGTAAAATTTTAAGGTTGTGTATTCAACTGATTAATAATTTTGTCATTCAATCCAAATATTTTTTTTTTGTTTTCTTCCTAAAACACTGTTATATTTGATTAGGAGCTCAATTTAGAAATATTTGTTCAGACAAATGTACAATTTCAAGGTTACGTACAAGCCTGCGCATGCGCATTAAATACAAAGACGCTTACGACTACTGGACCAAACGTGTGTGTGTGTGTGTGTGTGTGTGTGTCCACTGCCCAACCCCGCCCATCCTCTGGTTTTTTAATAGTTCTGACTGAGTTTTCAAGAAGATTATACAATACATATTAATACACCCCAACTGTTTCTGCGCTGGGTTTTGAAATACCCAAGAAAACCTTGACCCGCAAATCTGTTTTTAAAACAACCCGTGAAGCTCGCAACCCTGCATCACCGTCACCTTCGCCATACTGGCAGTGATGGGAAGTTTCCAAGTAATTATAATTCATGTAGGCTATTGTAGGCTATATAACAAGGAATTTATGTATTTTATAACCTTGTTGGTTGTTCAATAAAATGTATTCACGGCCAAGATACGTGTTTCAGACTAAATGCGTTAAATGAAACGTTCCCCGAAAGGGAAATATGACTTAATGACAATAATGTGCTATACGTTGACATTCAACATATCTGGGATACGTTTCAAGCAAACATAATCCTAGAAGTAAATAAATGGCAAAAAATAGGCTGAGACCGAACGTATTTGCGATACGTTCAATAAAAAGTAATCATGGACAAAATACGTTTTTTGCCAAACGTAATTGAGAATGCCGAATAGTTCTCTGGGAACGTAATTTTGATGAGACAGGGTTGATCAGTTTGAACTGACTTATCTTCAACTGGATCAACCTCCGCAGTGGCCATGAGTCATTAGCACGTCGTCGCCATTTGTGTGTAAGGTAATGACATAATTAGATAGAGAGAGGAGGAGGAGGAAGAGGAAGAGGAAGAGGAGGAGGAGGAGGAGAAGGTGGAGGAGGAGGAGCAGCAGGAGGTAGAGGAGGAGGAGGAGGAGGAGGAGCAGGAGGAGGAAGAAGGGCAGGAGGAGGAGGAGGTGGAGGAGGAGCAGGAGGGGCAGGAGGAGGAAGAGGAGCAGGAGGGGAAGGAGGAGGGGGAGCAGGAGGAGGAAGAGGAGCAGGAGGAGAAGGAGGAGGGGGAGCAGGAGGAGAAGGAGGAGGGGGAGCAGGAGGAGGAGGAAGAGGAGGAGGTGGAGGCGAGGAGGAGGAGGAGGAAGAGGAAGAGGAGGAGCAGAATATAAATATTGCATCGACACAATCCTAGCAGAATAGGAAACAATGCATATTTGTCTGTCCAATGAGCTCCAATGGGCTAAACTCACAATCCCACAGAGTCGTACTGTACACCTATAGTTGATACTGCAACGTTGTTGGAGTTCTGAAAATACACCAATGTTACCTATTTTGGCAAAACACCCAGTGCAGTAATTGCACTGAAGTAAAATGAAAAACCTCACAGTAAGAAAATGTTTAGACTGTCTTTGGGGGGATGTAATGATGAAATCAGTGCACAAGTACGAAAAGGTAACAAAGCAAATATTTATTGGTTACTGTAATACAGTAAATGTTCAGCTGAACTGACTGCAAAAAAAGCTTTTTGTAGGCCAATAAAAAATATAAAGAAGAATATAAATGAGGTGAAACAGATGTACATGTACATCAGTCTGTACAGTGAGTGAGACCAATTGGTAATTGGGCGTGGCGTTCTGAAGGCCAGTGGTCTCCAGGTGAACCAAGTGGGCTCAATGAGGAGATTTGTGCTTAGAGTTTGGCAAAAATGTGATTTAGAATTTCTTTATGCGTGAAAACAATGGAATAGAGTCTTGTAGTTGATTCATGAGCTTCAAGTTTTCAGAATTGTGTGCATAGTTCCATCTTTTGTGTGTTTCGAGGAAAACGGTAAGACCTGGGACAACCGGGGAGCAGTGATTACCCCCCCTCAGCCTCACCCCCCTCCCCCGCCCCCCTTCCCCCGCCCTCAGACCCCCACCAAACCTCCCCCCCCCCTCCCCCTTACCCCCCCCGTCAACCTCATCCCCCTCCCCCTCAATCCCCACCCTCCTCTGAACCTCACCCCCCTCACACTCACTCCCCCTCCCTCCCCCAGCCCACCTCACGCACCCTTCATGTTTGTGTGTGTGTATGTGTGTATGTGTGTATGTGTGTGTGTGTGTTTGTGTGTCTACAACCGACACAGAGATGCTTATGCCGCGTTTCCACTGCAGGGTGCGGAACGGATCGGTTCCGCACGGGTTGCGTTTCCACCGCCAAAAGTGGGCGTGACCCGGACTTAGCTGTACCCGTTTAGGCCTCGTTTTCAGTACTCCACCGTTGGGGTACTGAAAACGAGACGAGACGCCTGAAAGGGTCCCGGGAAATTCTAGCTAAATACCCCCTCCGTTGATTGGTCGACAGAATCATCACTTCCGGGCGATGTGGGGATAAAAACAAACAAACAGTAGCCTCGAGGTATTATTCTTTACAATTAACATGTCGCGTAAAACGCTTGCTTGGGCGAACAAGGAGGTGGAGACGTTCGTCTGCATTCTTGGGGAGGAAGACGTTGTTTACGATGTTTACGTAGCTGCCGCGGCGATCGACATCCGGCCTTCCACAAAGGGTACTGTCGGCGTTGGAAACGCGACCTCGGAACTGAGCTGGGCTATACCGCCCCCTCCCTACCGGACTGAGGCGATCCGATCCGTACCGCACCCTGCAGTGGAAACGCGGCATTAGTCACCCTCCCTCCATGACACCCCCCCATCAGCCCCCTCCTTCACCCTTCCCCCCCGCACCCCCACCCCATCACCCTCACCCCTCCTCATCACCCCCCCTCACCCTCCCTCCATCACACCCCCACCCCATCACCCTCACCCCCCCTCGTCGCCCCCCTCATCCTCCCTCCATCACACCCCCCCCCTCACCCCCACCCGATCACCCTCACCCCCCCCTCGTCACCCCCCCTCACCCTCCCAGCCCACCCTTCATGTGTGTGTGTATGTGTGTGTGTGTGTGTGAGTGTGTGTGTGTGTGTGTGTGTGTGTGTGTGTGTGTGTGTGTGTGTGTGTGTCCAACCGACACAGAGACGCTGAGGCGGTCAACAG